>NC_056747.1:1226734006-1226736506 GCF_019279795.1 Protopterus annectens | reverse complement strand
GTTGCAGTGCGCCACCCTGGGTACGATCCAGAGGTAAGACTTTGATTAAACAGCTGTCCTAGCTGTGGGTTTAATTCTCATTGAGTTCGTGGGAGCACACAGCCGGGACACCATCAGGTCCCATGGATGCTGTGTTTTTGCTTTGAGAGAGCAGTTCTCACTTGGGCGTTGGAGATGTTTGGGGGGCTGCAATCGCTTGGTATAGATATCTCTCCTTTTGGGGGGGAGAAGTTTGCACTGAACCTGTCAGCCAGTATGTTGGCAATGTCTGTAGGATCAGTAATCTTCACATCATTTTGAACTAGTTCTGAGCATATCTGGGAGTTTCCTCCCAGGTTTCTAACATAGCTAAAGAAGGCCTTATGATTGATTGTCTTTTGAGTCTTTAGCTATTTTTCTCAAAATTTGCTTTGGATGATTTTATGAGAGCTCTTAGTTTTTACTTATAGTGATCAAGGGTGTCTTACCTTTTAAGGATTTTGCTCTATCTTGTAGTAGCTTCCTCCTTTGTTGTAGAGTTTGTTTATGGCTGGGGTCCACCAGACTGGACGCTTGCCTTTGGTACAAAGAGTCTTTGTTTTGTTTGGGATTGCCTTTATCCATGCAGTCCTGCAGGTGCTGGTAGAAGGCATTTGTAAGTGATTCAGCGGCTTGAGTACTGTTTTCCGCCGCTCGGGGCCTTAAAGGAGACCACACTAGTCTTTAGAAGTGTGAAGTCGGCTTTGAGAAGTTCTTTACTGTGGTCTTTTTATTTCAGGTGGGGTGGGATGAGGACCTCCAGCGAGATTAGTTTGTGATCTGATCTCACCAGTGAGGGGTATACTCCGTGTTGAACATTGTGCTCCCATGTTCGTGATGATGAGATCAAGTATGTTATCTCCTTGTGGGGATGGTGACTAGTTGTTCCATGGCATTTGAGTTTATGAATTCCAGGAACTTTTGGGCTAGGGTGTTTGGGCTTGAGTAGTGTTCCCAGTCTATATTAGGGTAATTGAAGTCACCTAGTATGATGGTGTTTGGTGATACATTTATCCCTCTAGTGTTTTCAGGAAGGCCATGTGAGGTTCCTGAGTTTGTGAGGGTGGCCTGTAACATGCTACAATTTGCAGAGCAGTCTTGCCTATGGTTAATTGCACCTGGATGGTCTCCGATGCATCGCGGCGTTGCCACCAGTCTTGAGGTGTGGGTGTCCTTGATGAATATGGATACCCCCTTTCTTGGTATTGTCCGGATTTTGGGGCCGGAACGCATGATATGAGGTAAAACCTGATAGCGCTTGGGGTGCTCTCAGGAGCCTTGAACCAGGTTTCTGTCACAGCACAGACATCGATGTTCTCCATACTGAGAAGGGCCTCGAGTGCGCATTTTGAGATTTAGACTTCTGGCATTGAGCAGCATTACCCTTAGTTTTTTCCTTTTGTGTTCTAGGGTGGTAGGTTTAGAATTTGAGCCTTGCCTAAAAAGGCACTATGGGGTGGCAAGAGCCTTGCCAATATCCGAATCCCAGGGTGACAGGTGCAAGCCGCCCCTCATGCAGCGTGGTTTGTCCAGCATGTCATCCCAGGCAGACAGACACTGATCCCCTTTGAATGACACCAGTGTTTAAGCCAATTGTTAAAGCTGATCATCTTATCTCTGTATTGTGGCATCATTCTTGGTGAAGGTAGGATACTGCTCAAGGTCAGGGTCATACCTGCCTGGGCTACATAATCAGAGAGCTCCTCAATGTCTCTTTTCATGTAGTCCAAGGAGGTACGCCTCAGGTCGCTTACACCAGCGTGGACAATGACTGAGTCATATTTGTACCTGCTGTTGAGAGACCTGAGTGCTTGCGTTATGTGGCGGATTCTAGCGCCCGACAGGCAGCTTACTGTGACCTTCTCCTTACTCAGTCTGGTGAGCGGGACGCCAGTGTGTCTGACTATGGAGTCACCAATGACTAGTGTGTCTGGCATTGTGTTTGGCCTTAAGGGCTGTGACTGTTTGACACTCTGACTGTGAGGTCTATGTGTTGCAGGTGTTGTGTTCTGAGGTGGTGGTTGTTTGGGTGTCTGCTTTGGTGGCCTCTGCTGTTTTGGTAGATTTTGATCAGAGCCTCCGAGTATGTCTTTGTGTGTTTATGTGTATGATTTGAGGTTGTAATGGTACTATGTGAGACTGGGTCTATAGTGTGTGTGGTAACCTTCTCCTCCTGACTGGTCTTGCCAGTCCTATGTTGAGAGAGCTCAGCCTCCAGTTTGGCCGTATAGTTGCATCTCTCGCATGTATTTGTGTTTTGTGGGAGGAGGAGAGGGTTGTTCAGTACATGAGGCAATTGTAACATTGCCTCAATATTCCCAGGTTCACCAGCTGAGCAGGAGAGGACACTAGCAACTGATCCCTCGACATGCTAGAAGGATAGACAAAAACTTTAAAAAAGATTCCGGGGACGTGGGTGACCGAGAAATGGGGGTTGCCTTTTGGGGTACTATCTATGACAAGAGTGCCGATCAAGGTAATA
>NC_056747.1:1226629006-1226724006 GCF_019279795.1 Protopterus annectens | reverse complement strand
GGTACAGTAAGAGATATCGCATCACTTCCAAGTTCTGCTGCTTATTACTGTGCACAAGCATGTCACTTCTTTTTGTGGATTACCTTGAAGTTGTAGAGCATAGAAATGGACTGAGAAGCATGAATGATTTTTTTTCTGTTCAGAGAAGAGTCATGCTTTGCTCCTGTTACAGCACCATCTTGATGTGGGGGCGGGTAGAGTCATCAAGCAGGCGTATTTCTTCAACTTCACCTATTTAATATTCTTGCTTTAAGGTCCAAGGGGGCTTTAGCTCTTTCTTTTGCACTGAGCAGACATAGCATTATCTGTAGGTGAATGAGGTGATTAACGAAACACTGCCGATAGAAATTTGTCTAAATGTTATCTTTAAACTTTTTTTTTTTGAAATAACGGACTCCTCTAGTTTCAGGAATCATCTTATAACTGTTTAAACTGTTTGTCCTTCTATATTTCTTTACACTTTAAATTTGTTAATATTTACAGATATTTTGCACCAGCCAATTAAGTCTGGTTGTAGAAAGGCCTTGGCAACATACGTCGTCACAGTTTTCTTAATCAGAGCCCTGCAGCATGCTTTGTTGCAAGTGTATTTGCTTGAAATGTTGTTGGTGATATACTTCCTGTCAGCAGTTTGTCACTTCACTATGTTATAACACAAAACATTACCATGATATGTCATGTGATAACAGTAGGCCTTGCAATGGCAGTCACTGACATTCTGATCTACATTCCAAAACAGTGACTTTAGCTTTGTTCCCCTAGGCAAAGTTCCTGTGTGTGTGTGCTGTAAATATTAACATAATGCTTCTTTTAATCAGTTCAGCCACCCACAACAGGACAGGAATGTGCCCATTTTACAGGTGGCCTGTTGTACCTTATGCTGTTGTAGGTTATCTGTAATTAAGACGGATAGTTGTACTGCCTCTATTGATGTATTTTGTGACAGCGCAGATGCCCTGATGAGTGCTTTGCCTGCAAGGTTTGTTTGTATTGTGACTTGTGAGACTCCTTACTACAGTGATTAAAATTCTGCATTCTTAGCTAAGGGTAGAGTCTGTTTTGTAACCAATGGCTGCCATTCTACTGCAATCCATGTTATATCATTCAATGGCCTTCCTTTTTTTTGCCTGTTGTATTGGAGACCTGTTTTTGTTTCTGCATTCTACATGAATGAGACAAGACCTGCTGTGACTGCTGCTGAGATCATTTTCTGCTCTCAGTTGCTTTATGATGCGTTGAACTTGGCATGTCACCAGAGTATGCTTCTGTTCTTCCTTCTCTTAATTGAGGTTGATTTTTTTCCCTCTGGAGTATGAGTTGCATGCGCAATCCTGCTTCTGAATTTTTTTTGTCAAAGTTATTGCCACCACTGTTCGCTTGGGTTTTGCCTCCCCCTTCCTCTTCACACCCTTACACCTGTGAATCCTGATGTGGAACTAAATGCCGTATTATGTACTGTCAGTCAGGATTGTTTACTGTTTTGTACTGTTGTTTTCTTTCATTACCCTGTAGTCTGTTTGCATTGTTTAGTGCCCTTATAGGGGAAATGGGTTCTCTTGTTTGTTGAGTGTGAGAAAGAGGTCCAGGAACTGGCTCATACAAACCAGACACATTTCCACATGCTAAGTGGCAGAATAAGCTGCATATAAAGAATCATATCGCCTCTTTTTTGTTGCTGTCTGTGCTCTAACGTATTTTTTGTAAGTGATATAGTTTTTTAATGAGCACAGTAGCTCAGAGATGTCATCCAGGGTAAATAAATAAATACAGGCAGGCCATGTTTAGGAAGCTGAAGTAAACATCTACATATGTGCATTTATTAAACTTATATTTCATTTAAAAATTACTCTTGCAGAACTAACAGAAAAAAGAACAGTGAATTAAAGGGCAAAGTTGCATAGTTGTAAAACTACACTATATTCTTCTCTTGTTGATCTTGTTAACCATGTTCAGTAACATATCCATTTCCATTACTTTGGTGGCTGTAAAGCTTACCCGTGGGTTTATAATGAGATGCTCTGCAAGTCGGGTTTTGTGATGGGTAATTATTGCCTTTCTGCTGGTAGAGGTTTGTTTTTCACATTTGAAGATTGCATGTGCAGTAATGCATTCATAACGCACATGCTTGCTTCATACATGGCTGTGCTGTATTTGTCTACCCCTACCCACAAACTGTCCTGCATCCCTGCCTACATTGGTGGTCACTAACTGCAAGGATGATATATTGTTTGGTTTAGTTGTCTCTTTAGCAGATGTATAATGGTGCAAAACATGAGGTAGGCATGACTGATGTTGACACTATTGCAGTAAATAAAGTATGTCCATTTTTATACAAAAGTTAAATCAGTTGTATAAGCAGTCTAAATCGTTTATACATCAGATTAGACTGGCAGTACAGAACTAAATAATAGAATTTGATACCCAAGTTAATCAGTTTAGGAGATGTTCCTAAATACAAGAGCTGTATGTAAATGTGTTCGCATACACAATGCGAAACAAGAACATTGATGAAAATGGTGAGGTGCTGAACTTGAAAAGCAGCATGCGTAATGTTGCTGTAGTACCTTTATATTTTGTGGTGAGGAAAACTCCAGGTATTACAGGTATGGAAAGAGGATTTTCTATTATTGGTAACCTTTTTATTGGCTTTACATAAAAATGCTTTTAGATGATCATTCTCTGTACATTCCCTGCTTGGTGTCTATTTCCCTTCTGTGTCGAAGTTCTTCACAGTTGGCAGTGTATCCCAGATGTAAATCACACAGGTTGTGTACATCAGACTTCATTTTGTAAATAATTGCCTAGAGTGTAGTCCCTTTTAGTTCCATTATTTATTGCATTTAATTGAATGAAACTTCCTAAATAGACCTTTATAGCAGTTTTAATCAAGTTGTCAACGTCAGTATAATGCTCTGTCCCTCAATGGCGAATGAATAAGCTCCTAGAAAATCCTGTGCAGTTGAATATGAACTCTACATTTTGTGACATGTTTAAACTATGTTTTAACTGAACATTTTTCATTATCAGAATTCTCAGTCTTTATTAACATTAAGAAGACAAGATACTTTTTATCCAACTTTTGTGAGGTGGTGGTAGTACTGGATGGAACCTTTTTTTGCTTTGTGTATATTCTTTTTCATAAAATTTGTTCCAACATTATTAAAAATGCAAAGTGAGAGGGTTAGGCATACTAAGTACCGCTGACAGATAACATCTTTTATGTTTCACCTTAATACATTGCTTCTAGCTTTGATAAAAAAAAGACTTTACTTCCTAACAACATGTGTTGTTCAACTGCAGTCTTACTATTCTGATAATACAATAGTGACACTGAATTCCCTTGTGGCAAAAGTTTCTAAAGTGGTCCCACTCTGCTGGGGTGGAGGGTTAAAACCCTGATCTTTGCCTGGGCAACCCAGGTTTGATTAATGTCTCAGGTACTTCATGGAGCTGATAATGAGAATGGACATGATCATCTTCGTGGAGGGGGGGACTAGGCAGATCCAGCCATGCATTGCCACATTTCCTTGGAGGAGGGACAGCAATGCAGGTGAAGTGTCCTGGTGGCAATTTTTAGGCTCAGCAAGCTTTCAGTATGGTTGTGCAAGAGTCTGCACTTATATAGGGACAACATTTTGGGCATGTGTACTAATGAGGATTGCATGTTTACCCCCCCCCCCCCCCCCGAGATGAGTAAGGCCCTTATAAATGTCCTCATTGTTAGGATTTTATAAAGGACATAAATCACCCTCATAGCTGCCTGAATGAAAACCCTCTCCTGACAGCCCCCCCAATTCCAGGTGAAATTTCCAAGTAAGGGAATAGATGAACAGTGCCCAGTTTGGGGAGGCTTGATAATAGCCAGCAGGCAAAGGAACAAAAATAACATAGAAAAGAACCAGTAAAACAACTATAATACGTGATCAGATCTGTGATATCATTTGACTTCCTTTCAGTCTGAACAGCAGGTTCATGATTCTTTACACATACAGATCATGTTGGTAGTAAAGAAAGAAGGATCAGATTTATGTAAGAAACTTCACATATTAACAAAAGGGCTAAATGTCATGAAATGGAACTTCTCCAAGATACCACTGACTGTCTTAGTACCACTAAGCATTCCCATTACACTGTCCGTCCACCCAACGTACCAACAACATATGCAGAAAGAAAATGCAGTTAGTACAAGTGTTTATGAAGGAGTTGTACCCCCCAACACACTGATTATTAAATATACAAACCTTGAGCAAATGGAATACTATGGTATTCCCTTTAATCTGAGTTGGTGCCACCTGAGAGATATTGCGTTTGGTAATTGGGGAGGATAGGGCACTTCCTGCAAAAATATGAATATGTATATTTTCGTGTCTTTTGAGTAATACTATAATAAGTTGAGCAGTAGAGTGTGGTTGGACATGTGCATGTCTGTATTTTCATTATCAGTTTTCATAGTACACCCCTTGTAAATTCCTTTCTTTCATTCATTCATTCATTCATTCATTCTTGATTTGCATTTATTTGAAATTCACTTTGTTCCTTTTTCCTGTAACCTTTTGCAGTGGTAATCCAGACCTGTACCCTAAAAGCAGCAGGTTCAGGTTATGGCTTATCTGTGTTTATTGATCAGCCCACACAGTCCTCCTTATACACTGATTATTCACTGGTAACCAAGACTGTGCAAATATCAAAATATCTGATCATGGACACCATTTGAGTCAAACCTTTCGAAGTTTACAAGGTCTTTTGGCACACCCCAGTGATTTTTCTGTCTTTCCCAAGGTCGCTCAGACATGCACAGTGACAATTGCCACTCTGTCTGAGAGCCCTGACTTCCCAGTTCCTGATTGCCCACACAACTTTCTATGTTTTAATTTTCATATTTTCTGTAAAAGTCATTTCCGCCCATATGTGTCATACTATTAATTTAGTTCTGTTTATTTGATAGACTAGTTATGTCAGAGTTGTCTGAGTGCTTCCTTATCATCTTTCTCACATCTTTCGTTGCTTCTCTCTCACTCATTATCATCATTATTATTATTAGTAATAGTAGTAATATTATATCTGAAGTTGTTAATCTTCTTCCTATTCATCACTGATGGGTTTGGTTCTGAGCCCTCGGAACCGAGTCTGCCTTATACCAAGCTTGCATGCACCAAAAACTCTCGAGCTAAGCTGCTACCCACAATGCCCTTTACTCAGTTACCTCAGATCTCGTTTGTTGCACAGCCATATAGCAGCATTTCACCGAGCTCTCCAGCTAAGTGCTTTATCTTATAGATTTACAAGTTTTTGTAAAAGTTTTTTTCTCGTTTATAGTTTGTTCTTTGATATCTCTATATTCTCAGCTCTGCCCACAGGTATCCCTTTTATACCATTGTTGGTATTTTGAACTTTCTACCTTTGTGGTATCTTATTACCATTGTTGGTATTTTCTCTCTCTTTACTTTCTTCATGTTCTCCACTTCCCTCTCTCTTTTCCTTTTGTGTGAGAGTGTGTTCTGTTATGTCTGAGAAGAAGGGAACTATGGGGTTTAAACACTGCTCTTCTTGCAGTGGTAAACTTCCGAATAGCGACCTTCATGAAGGGTTTGTATACTGTTTGGGGGATTCCGCATTTGTTGGCGAAACCCCCATGTGATATTTGTGCTAGCTTCAGTCAGTGGACACTGAATGAACGCCAGAATAAATTGATCCTGAAGGGCCTACTTTCATCGCCTTTTTTGGAGGCTATTTCTGTGATGGAGGTCTCATCCCCTCCTTCTGTGAACAAGAAATGTCCTCGCTCAGACCCCTCTTCACCAGCTGGTGACAGAGGTAAAAGCCATAAGCACAAGGCCCAAAAGTCTTCCTCCGAGCACCGTACTTCCTCATCGGTTCCGAGTTTGGCTCCAGTGAAGCCTTGTCGGCACCTACCCTGGCACCGACGACTACGGCGCCATCTACTTACTTCGGCATAGACCTGTTTGTCTGCCTCTGTCTTGGCACCGACGTCACCGTATCCACTTCGATGTCTGTTCCGACAACAACTTCAGAGCCGTTCTTGGCATCCACTCCTGTTATGACCTCGGCTCCGAGCCTGTTCTCGGCTCCAACCATTTTGTTGTTGCTGGTTTCTAAGTTGGAATCGTCGGTGCCATTTTGTGATACACCACGGACCCGATACTCGTCATCTGTGGGCCCGTTTGCCGGACAAGCCTGCAGCCCCTTTTTGGACTTGCCTGATTCTACTTCAGGGGCATCGGTAAGATCCACCAGGAGCCTTTCAGAATTGTATGTTGTGCACCTGTTTGACCAACTGCTGACTGCCAGGGGTATTTCAAATTTGCCTAGACCCTATCCCACTCGAGGCTTTGGGTCTATTGCTCCGGCGACCCCTACATACTCTCCTCCCTTGGATCCCTCAGTTATGAGGCTTATATACCCGACATTTTCAAGAGGACCCCCTTCCTCGGCACAGACGACAGTCTCTGAGGCCCCTTTGGGCGTCGGTTCTTTTGTAACCCACCCTCCCCCAATCTCATGTTTGGGGGATGGAACATCCGGTTCCAGTCTTGTTTCCGACTGTGTTGTTGGTCCCGGCTTCGGATCCGAGGGTGACTACCGCTCCAAGTTTGCTTCAGGCTCCGTCCCCGAGGGTGGACTGTGGAGTGGGGTGTGACCTGGTTCCGATTTTGTCTTCAGTTCCAGGCTCCCACTCTTCTTCGGGCGGGCCCGCTTTCCGGGTGATGGAGAGGGTGCTTGCTTCTAGCAATCCTCCCACGTCGGTTAGCCCCCCAGTTTCTTCTGAGCCGCAGCTGTCAAAGGCCATTCTCCCTGGACTCCGAGAGCACAAGGCTCAGGAAAACCCTGTCTAGGGTATTTCCCTTTCTGAGTCTTCTTCGGATGCTCCCACCAAAGAACCCCCTCAGAAACAGGCGTGTAAGAGGAAACACATGGACTCTCCAGAGAAGTCCCTCATGGAAGATACGGACTATGATGATGAGGAAGGATCCCCACGGTCACCCCCTGATGATGTCTCCTTTGGAGACATCATGGAAATCTTGAAACAGAGGGGTGACTGGAAACCCTCCAATCCTTCCTTGGAGGAATCCGTATTCCTGCAGGTCTTTCTCTCTCGGCCCTCTACTTCTTGGGTGACCCCCCTCCTCCCAACCGATGAGTTGGTTAAGCTCATCGTGCAGCGCGCCTGGAAGAACCAGGACTCCGTTGAGGTCATCCCCAGGAGATCAGACAAGGTACTCTCCCCTCCAGAGGCTCAACCCCATTGGTCTAGAGGCTTGCCAGTGGACGCTATGGTGGTGGTGGCAGCCACAAAGAAGGACCTTGCGGAAGAGAGTCCTGCTGTCCACCCGCCCAACAGAGTCCCAGGCAGTGGACAGGTTAGGGAAGCGAGTTTTTGCTTCAGCGACCTTTGCAGTCAGGTCTTGGAACTCTTTGGCACATTTTATGAGGCTCCAGAGAGATCTCATCTCCGAACTCTCTGGAACCCTCGTAGGCCAAGCATCGGATGGAGCATGAGATAAAGTTGCTTCCCAACTTACCAGCCTAGAGTGTATATCCAACTCATCCATGTGGTTCCTGTCACATGCAACCGAAGGAGCGGCTAGAGCTGCGGATGCAGGCGTAATCATGAGACGCCACACCTGGATGTGCATTTGTGACCTCACGGACTCTTCAAGTCTTCCTTTTTGAATGCCCCTATCGAACCATCAGCTCTGTTCGGTGCTAAGGTCAAGGATACATTAGTCAGGTGCAAGCAAGACAGGCAGACAAGTCTGCCATAGGCCTACGTTTTTCCAAACCTCAGCGTTCCTTCTGCAGGAATCAGAGGAGCGGGAAGATGTGGCACAAGAAGTCGCAAGGTCCTTTCCATGACGCACGTGGTGAGGACTCCCCCAGAGGCAGAGGGGGTTCCAGTAATGGAAGATGCCCCTTTTGGGGCAGAGGGGCTCCCCAGAACCAGGGCTGCAGAGATTCCTTCTCGGGTACACTGTATCCACACTCCTGAAGTGTTGCCCAATTGCTTTCCTCTGGAAGCAGTTGGGGCGTGTTTTTCTCTGCACCAAGCTGCCTGGCTCTCTATTACAAATGATCAATGGATGCAGAGAATCATTACCAGAGGTTACCACATTCCCCTAATATCTTATCAAAGACGTCCAAAATCCCTTCCCGATGTTCCACCCAGTCAAAGGGAGGAGGCAGCGTCCGAAATATGAAAGCTATGTCAAAAATGAGCCATCCAACAGGTCCCCCCCAGATCAGTGCGGATCAGGGTTCTACTCAAGATACTTTTTGGTGCCAAAAAAGACAGGGGACTGGAGGCCTTTTCTGGATCTCAGCCAACTAAACAAATCAGTAGTTCAGACCAAGTTCCGCATGGTCACGATTCAATCCATCCTTCCCTTTCTGCGGGAGGGTGTGTGGATATGCTCATTAGATCTCCGGGATGCGTATTACCATATCAAGATGGACAAGTGCTCCAGGAGCCTCCTTCACTTCCAGTTGGGAGCCAATCACTACCAATTCAGAGCCCTGCCTTTCGGTCTCGTGACGGCCCCCAGAGTGTTCACGAAATGCCTGGCAATGGTAACAGCTCATCTGAGACTTCAGGGATTCCAGGTGTTTCCATACCTAGATGATTGGCTCCTCTCTGCCCCCACCAGGCATCTACTGGTTAGGGCCCTCCGCTACCCCTGGCTCTAGCGGAGTCACTGGGTATTACAATACACTGGGACAAATCCAACCTTCAGCCCTCACAACAATTGGAATTCATAGTGGCAATATTCAACACCCAGTCAAGCCTGATCTCCCTTCCTCTTCACAGGCTTCAGAGATTAAGGGCACAAGTTCAAGTGATACTCTGTCGAAGAAAGGTGTCTGCAAGGGAAGTTTTCCAGGCCTTGGGGTCTATGGCTGCAGCCATCCCTTGCAGATTCTCATCACCAACACCTGCAAACAAGATCTCCTGTGGTGGATGAATACAGATGAAAATCTTTGGTATCGCCCCTTCCAGGCTCCCCAGCTTAGTGCCACGGTGACCACAGATGCTTCCCTGATGGGGCGGGGAGGGCCATTCTCACTACACCTTTCTAAACATACTGGAAAATATTAAGATAGAACCAAAGACCCTAATACTGGGTGATTTTAACTATCCTGCCATTAACTGGGAAAACTACTCATGTCCCAACACCTTTGCGCAACGGTTCTTGGAATTCATAAATTCCAACGCCCTGGATCAACTAATCCATAGTCCCACCAGGGGCTCCAATATCCTAGACCTGGTCATTACCAACATGGGAAATCAATGCTCCATACCTATGGTCACCCCCTCGTTAGTCAGGTCTGACCATAAGCTAATCACCCTTAACATCCACATCCCACCCCACCCCCAGTAAAGAAACCACCATAAAAACTTCTCCAAAGCCAACTTCATGCTACTCAAGTCAGAAGTGACAAACTTCATGACACCCATGCAGACGGAACTGAAAGTTCAACTGCTGAATCCTACACTAAGGCACTGTACGAGCACATCCACTCATGCATGAATCGTGCCATCCCAAATAGAACCAAAATGCTCTCATCCAAAAAAGGAAGCCAATCTGGTGGTCCCCTGCCATAAACAAACTTTACAACAAAAGGAAGAAACTTTTGCAGAAAAGAGGAAAATCCCAGGATGCAAAAACTCCCTTACTAGCCTCAGTAAGAAACTGAGATGCCTCATAAAATCCTCCAAAGCTAGTTACAAAAATAAAATTGCCAAAGATTCCAAAGACAACCACAAAGCATTCTATAACTATGTCAAGAATCTAAATGGCAATGCTCAGATCTGCTCTGAGCTAAAACAGAATGGCATTAAATATACTGATCCGAAGGATATTGCCAATATCCTGGCAGATCGATTCAGTGCCAACTTCACCCCCCTCTCACCCCTAAATGGCCCATCTCAGTACCGGAAGATTGTCAAATTCCAGTAATAACGCTCACACAGGTACAAAACGCACTCTCTAAAGCCAAGAATACAGCATCCATGGGACCAGATGACATCCCGGGCTGTGTACTACATGAACTACAATATGAACTGGCACCTCACCTAAGTGTCATGTTTAATCATAGCCTCACCTCAGGTTTCGTGCCCACTGAGTGGCGCAGAGCTATAGTTATCCCAATCCACAAGGGGGGATCCACCTTGGATCCCGGAAACTACCGTCCCATCAGTCTGACAAGCCTTATCTGCAAGGCCATGGAGCGTATTATCACGAACTTATAAACAAAGACATTGGCAACCTTCAAACACTGGACCCCACCCAGTTTGGGTTTGTGAAGGGCCGATCTTGTCTCCTGAACCTGATTGACTTCTTTGAATCAGTCTCCAGAGCCATGGACAAGGGTAAGGTGGTCCACACAGCCTATCTAGACCTTGCCAAGGCCTTTGACACCATCCCCCACTCTGGAATCATAGATAAACTTACTAAGTTGGGCATTAATCCCTATGTCACCCAATGGGTTGCTAAATGGCTTACTGATGGAACCCACACTGTAAAAGTAGCCGACTCCAAATCCAGCTCCAGACAAGTGACAAGTGGAGTACCTCAGGGTTCAGTCCTGGGGCCGCTCTTGTTTGGCATCTACTTCTCTGAAGTACAGGTCAACACAAAGGGACTCTGGCTAACAAAGTTTGCAGATGACTGCAAACTGGGAGCCATTATTGAATCCCAAATGATATGGATACTCTACAAAAGGGCCTTACAGAAACAGATGCTTGGTGCCAGAGCCATGGGCTCAAGCTCAATGCCAAGAAATGTATTGTTATCCCTTTGGGAAAAACATGTATCCATGAATTACCATATAGGTGGCAGTACACTAAACACAGAAAGTGTGATAAGAGACTTAGGGACACAGGTGGACAGTGGTCTCACCTTCGATAACCACATCGCCACAACAGTCAGGAAATCCTTCTATGTGGCACACCTCATCACGAAGGGCTTTTCATCCAGAAAAAAGGAGGTCATTGTCCCACTGTACTCATCCCTCATTAGACCCATTATAGAATACAATGCCCCATTTGGTATGTACCTCTCAAGACATCTGCAACAACTGGAAAGGCCTCAGAAATACCTCACTAAAAGAATCACAGGCCTAAAGCAGATGCCCTACGCTGACCGCCTTAAAAAACTCCAGCTATACTCTGTCGCATATCGTCTGCTCAGAGGCGATCTCTGCTTAACATACAAGACCATGTCAAACCCAGAGCTGTTGGACATGCTACACTTAAAGAAATCCCAATCCCTCAGAGCTACACGCTCCAGGGATCTAAACCTTGTCATCACAATAAACAAAACATGCTGGAGGGATAGGTTCCTGACCCAGAGACTCCCCAGACTCTGGAATAGATTGCCCATACATGTCAAGCCGAGTGCCTCTTTGGACCTCTTCAAGAGGAACCTTGATGATTGGATGGGAGAAAGGAAATTCACCCCAGGGATCACGTCATTCACCCTGCTAGACAGGGGTCCAGGAAAGTAAATAATGTGGGAAGAAATAGCCAGGGAATTGTTATGGCTAGGCTTGTATAGGCCCTAGGGCTGATAGCCTAGTACCAACCTATGAACCTATGAACTTCCAGGGAAAGTCAGTTCAAGGCACTTGTTCCAATGTAGAGGTCAACTTGCATATCAATGTCCTGGAGTTAAGAGCGGTGCTGTTGGCGTTGCAAGCTTTCCATCTGCTCCTTCCATCCGGAATGATAGCTGTCCTGTCGGACAACATGTCCATGGTCTGGTACATAAACAAACAGGGATGGACCAAACCCTACCCCCTATGTCGCGAAGCCATGTGAATCTGGCAGTGGGTGATAGCTTCCAACTGCTTTCTGATCGCAACTCATATCCCGGGGAGCTCCATCGTGATTGCAGACAGGCTAAGCAGATGCATTCTCTGGCCTCGCGAGTGGTCTCTCAACCCGAGTGTGGCGGCGGAAATTTTCAGCCATTGGGGCCAGCCATGCTGCAACTTTTTCACCTCCCCTTCAAACACAAAATGCAGCAGCTACTTTGCCCTCTTTCCCCCTCTCAGGGAGTCACTTGCAGACACTTTGGTTCACAATTTTAGCTGTTTGGTTGAGAAGCAAACTGATCCTCATTGCCCCGTTCTGGCCTCGTCAAGTATGGTTTCCCTTCTTCCGACCTCATCTGCTACAACCTCCTTGGATCCTAGACACTCGTCAGGACCTCATATCTCACCCACAAGGGCTGACTCTATCGAATCTGTCCACTTTCAGGCTGACAGCTTGTTTTTTTCCAACTTCCGTTAGTTGCCAGGCAGGAAACCCTCTCTTCACCCATACTTGATATTATCTTGGCCTCTCATAAACCATCCACCAGAAAACTTTACAGGGACAAATGGAAAAGATTCTCTGTTTGGTCACATAATCAGAAACTAGATATGTTCTCAGCCCCCGTGGCCACTATTCTTCATTACCTGGCTGGGCTGAACTGTTCGACAGTGGGGCATCAGCTTCCACCATTCGAGTCCGTCTAGCAGCTGTTTCCAACTTCCATAATGGTTTAGATGGAGTCCCGCTTATTTCCTCTTACCTTTGCAAGACTTTCCTCAAGGGTATTTTCCATAGCAGGCCTCCCATCATGCAGCCGGTGGAGGCATGGTATCTCTCCTGGGTTCTGCAGTCTCTATCTCTGTCCCCTTTTGAGCCTGCTGCAACATGTGATCTAAAATTCCTGTCATGGAAATCCTTATTTCTGGTGGCTGTCACCTCAGCCAGACGAATTTCTGAATTACAAGCATTGTGTAACAAGAGCCCTTACCTGATCTTCCATAAGGACAGAGTATCACTTCGTACTAACCCATCCTTTCTCCCCAAAGTGGTTTCTGACTTTTCGATTAACTACTCCATTGAGCTCCGTGTGTCCTTCCCAAATTATTCTAACAAGGGAGAATACTGCCTACATTCCTTAGATTTTCATAGACATTTGCGTTTCTGTCTGGACAGAACTAAATCCTTTCGCAAATCGGACCAGCTTTTCATTTCCTTTGCAGGTCCTAGAATGGGAGGTGCAGTATCGAAAGTTACTTTGTCTAAATGGCTCAGGGATTACATTGCCTTGTCACATTCACTTATGGATGGATCTAACCCTGGCCAAATCAAAGCTCACGCAACTAGAGCTATTGCAACATCGGTTGCCTTCCATTCTAGGGCCTCCATGGATGGCATTTGTGCAACTGCCATTTGGGCTAAGCCCCATACCTTTATCAAGCATTACAAATTGGATCTGATCTCCAGGAGAAGAGCGGCCTTTGGTTCAATGGTTCTCAGGAATATTCTTCCATAAGGGCCACCCAGATTCTCCAAGTAGCTGGGGACTCGGTCCCATCAGTGATGAACAGGAATAAGATTAACAACTTCAGATAAAGAGGTTATGTCTTACCATAACATTCCATCTGAGTTGTTGATCTTCTTCCAGTCATCACTTCCCCCCACCGACCCCCTCCAAAGGTTTCTGGTGGATCTTCTGGGTCTTTGTGATGTCTTAGGGTTTCTGCACAGAGATGGCCTCTGACTTATTTCTTCTTCTATATGTTGTATGCAAACTTGATCTGAGGTAACTGAGTAAAGGGCATTGTGGGTAGCAGCTTAGCTCAAGAGTTTTTGGTGCATGCAAGCTTGGTATAAGGTCGACTCGGTTCCGAACCCATCAGTGATGGCTGGAAGAAGATCGACAACTCAGATGGAATGTTATAGTAAGACATAACTTCTTTTTTTTATTTTTGCAGTCCTACCGTATTTATTTACTTCTTGGTGTTGTTCATCACCAGTGGCATGCTGTTCTTCTTGAGTCTCATGTTAAGCCCACAGAGACTTCTTGGGACACTGCCCAACATTCCAGTCCTTTTGGAGCCAGTGATCGCAGCATGCAAGACTGCAGCCTGAGGCAGGAACTGAAATCCATAGCCTACCTACCATTCCAAACGCCTTTCTTTGGAGCCTTGTTGTCTGTAGTGTGTTGCACCCTAGCTGGCAGTGAGGAACTGGAGAGCCATCATGGCACACAAGGAGATGTGCTGTACTTATTAAATTACAGCCTAACCCTACAGCATGCTGTTGTCCTCTTAAGGCTAAGCCTGCCATGAGGTATGGCCACTAGAATATCTTAACTCTGGACCCAAGGATCACAATCCCTTCAAGTTTGCCCCCCCCCCCCCCCAAACTCACACTAGCCTGGCCTCCTGTTATAACATTAGGGGATATAGAAGAAGTCCTCCCTCCCAGGATAGGCACACCCATCCTCTGTGCCTGTGCCATCAAGCTCCCAAGCCACTAATCAAACTCACGTCACCTGGTCTGTAGTCAGGGCTCTATTCCTGTCTCACCATCACAACCTTCTCTCTTAATTGTGATGAGAAGAAGGTCCATTCTATGAATGTGAACATCTTCGTATGCATCCCTAACCCTCTCTGCTGCCATAGCTTGAATGGTCATTCTCTGTGTTGATCATCTGAGCATGCTGTGTGATTGTCCCACTTATGCACAGAAAGATCAAGCTTTGGGGTCTGCGGGTGTACCATTTTTAGTAGTTGGATCAGTGTTTTCTGAACTCTTTCACTTGTTGTTCAGAGATGTCAAAATTTTGTTGCAGCCCAAGTGACAATATTTGAAATTTAAGCTTTATTCTGGTGACTCTAACTTCAAAGTAACACCTCACTGTCTTAAGGCTGATATCATTTTTAATCTGAACCCGTTGAGAAGTATTCCTTCATCATTCATTTTTCATTGCCACATGTTACCCAAATCAACTGCACACTGAATGGCCATTTCAGCAGCATTTGCCCCACTATGCCAGTGTCAGTCCATATCTGACAATATTTGTATCCACCTAGTCAAACCATATCCCCTGCCTACATTTGTCAGTCTCCTGTGTAATTAGGATGTTGTGCCTCACAGTGATAAAATGCCCAAGTTGCAACAAAGGGTGAAAGCCTCAAGTAAAATATAGTCGCTGATGCTGAAGAGTTTATCAGCCTTCATAAATTTCTTTCTTAAAGAGAAAGTGCTTTCTATACACATTGATGGTTTGGCTTTCTCTAATCAACTGGAGTTTATGAAAAAAAAATCCCCTTTCAACCCACTGTTTGATTTCTCACACTTCAGCAGTGACTTTGGGGCTGCCAAATTCCCCATTTTTCAGAGTCCTATGTTTGGACACTAGTGAAGATATCCAGTGTGTGATTATACAGTTACTGAAGTAGTAAAATTTAATTTCATTAAACCATAAGCATGGTTTCACATCAGTTAAAGTCCACTTACTTCCACTCGCTTTGTATTCCCATTCAGCATCCAAGCCAGGTTTTAGATGTTTTCGTAAGGTGTACACTCCTTTTGGGTCAGACACTGTACCAGAGTGCATGTACTTGTTAGCTAATTTGTCTGAAACCACTCTCTAAAACATTGACTTTATTAAACTGCAGATGTAGCTTCTTGTTCATTTGGAAGATTGCTTGCTATCTGTCCACTGTGTATTTTCATCCAACACCCAAACATGTAGTTTTGTAGGGACTGTGAGTGTGCCCGATGTTTAGCTTTAGCTCTTGCTATTTATTTGTGGAATGTAGCAGATGTGCAATCCACTAGTATCGTGTACCTAGAGAGAAAGGAAAACTATCCACCTACCTCTCTAATTTTCATTAAAGAAAATGATCATTTGCCTTTCCTATACTGGGTATCTCCATTTCTACTTTTGCAGTATGAATCTGCCAGATCACTGCTTCCCTCAAAAGCAGATGCATTATCTCTCTGTCAGGGCAAGATGTGAATCAGTGTGTTCTAAAAATACTGGTATCCCATAGTTTTCTGGAGATTTCAGCAAAAAACAATAGTTAGGCTATGGTCTTGGAGGTCTTTCTTGCATTTGCTGTGCAAAATTATCTTCCTGATAAAAATTCAGCCTAACTGTAGTTGCAATTTATAAGTTATGGAGACAAAATAAGCATATGGAAAAATCTGGTGAAATATTAATTACCAACAGAGTTAAAATATTTGTTTATTTCTTACCCAGGTAAATTCATTAGGCACTGGGCACAAGTTTCTCATTCACGGGGTTTACCTCTCAACCAGTCTAGACAAAGCCAAAAAAAATAGTGAGGGACAAAGATCCAAAATCAAGGACAGATTTTAAATATTGCTCTTATGTACTTAGTTGCTAGAATAACAAGTCTTGTGTTAGCATGTATTATCTGAACTATCTGAAGTTTAAAACTCAAATGTCCATCATAAATAATTGCAATTCTCAGCAATTTTGCAGAAAGACTTAAGTTTTACATTGAACTGGCCAAAATGTGAGTCAAAATCAGGGACAGTTGGGTTCTAACAAAGGGGAAAAAGTCTGCTTAAAGTTACTTGCTCAAAGTTACTCATTAGGAAATGGAAGCCCAGGACTTCTGATGAAGGTCTTTAGCAGCTCATAGCTTTAGTGCTCTGTGATGTATGTCATTGGTAATGTTTTCTTAACATATTTTGCAATAGTTCTGTAGTTTTTAATGTTTGTAATAGCAGTCATTTTTTGTTTGACTCCAGTTAAAATGCATACTTTTCCAATTAAGAACAGGATTTCACTCATTCAGTGTACATTTAAAGGGTAACATCATAGAAACATTTTAGTGAAGCTATTGATTGAAACAACTGAAAATTGCCAAAGCTATAGATACTCTTCTTTAGATTTTCTCGTTGATCTTACCAAATGGCCATTTTTTCACATTACCTTATGAATGTGGTTTCTTTTTTCATAGCTGGGCTGAAATGCATATGTTCCACAGTAGAAGGCATTTTTCACCCTCTGTTTATGAAATTAGTTTTTGTCAATATGTGACTCTACTTGCTGCTTGTATTCTCAAAGTAACATCATAAAAGGTTTGCACTGAACCTTTTGGTCCTTCCAAATACCTACAGCCATCCAATCCTCCAGGCTGCCTATTCATTTTTTTTTAATTTGACAGTTTTAAACAAGCATTTGTCAAGACCAGGTGTTACCTAGCTTTGGAATCAAACTGCAGCTGTGTATATTAATGTGCAGTCCACAAAATGACATAATGTGAGGCACTCAAGACAGTTAACTCTCCACTGCATTTCATCTCTCACTAGACAGTACAGTGGGTAGAAAGGTGATGGAGAGGCCAGACACTTGTCAGAGTACAAAACTGGGTGCCTGCCAGCACATGTGAATGAAATCGGCTCTGGCTGCTGTGAAGGAGCTGTTTTGATCATAAGGATTCATTAGTGGAAAGTTCATTGCTGACTAGAAGTGCAGCTCATGATTGTAGTCGTTATATACTGTCATGATTTAAACTGTTTGTTTTTTTTTTTTTTTTTTTTCCGTTTTTCTGCTATCCCTCACAAAGCAAAGTATTAAAAAGCGTTTGAGAGGGAAGGTGATTTTTTTTTTTTTTTTTTTGCTTAGTGAATTCAAACAATCCTTCTGGTGTGCAAAATTATTGTTCATTTTGGATTAGAAAAGTGACAAGCCAACTTGGGTCCTAGCATGTTGTGAAGGAGTGTTTCGTTGTTATTGGTTCCAGATTAAAACACTGAACTGTGCCACAGTTTTGGGCCCATCTTCACCAGACTAAATGCTGGTGTGGCACTGCTCGGTACTTTTTCTACAAAGTGTCAGCTTAGTTATTTCAGATCGACCATCAGAAATTTAAGAAGTAAAAGCATCTGTTATTTGTCATCTGGGTGAATGGATTTATCCAAGATATGGACCCTTTACAGCCAAATCTTAGGTCAGAAAGTACCAGAAACATAGAGAAATGCAGAGTGTAGCATTTAAAAAAACTTGTTTCTTAATTTTTTACAAGTGGAATGGAGCCATTGGTATAAAAAGGATGGAAATGATCAGATTGGTTACCTGTTTATTGTTGATGCAGTACATTTACAAAGTATACCACTATGGCTATTTGTACGGCTTCTTGTTAGTGCATAAAAAATGCTACTTTATTGTTTTTTATGACTTAATATACTAATTTAATTTATTAGTAAAGTGCTGTTTTCTATTAAAATTAAATCTATAGCGTATAACTTTTATTAATTTCTGTGTTCTTATCTCACTCTACTAATTTATTTATTTAATGCTTGCTTCTGTCCTCCTGCTAACCATCAAGTCCAATCACTTATACAAGTCCAATAATTCTACACATCCCCAGCATCAAAAGAGCCAGGGATCTCGGCCTTCATGCTCTGGGGTGTTAAAACTTTTTTGAATGCCACTAGCTTCCTGTTTTGGCTGGAAAACATTGACCTAGGAAGAGTGCTCTCCCGCCTTTTGGCAGGTTTGTACCCCTGTGAGCTACAAGAGCAGGAGCAGCAGTCCTGTACCTTTTCCAAATGACATCTTGCTGGTAGATCTCTAATTACTCCTTCCTTGCAGGATGTATGAACAGTATTGGCTGCTGATTTCTATCCCTTCCTATTCTGCTGTCTCACCTCCCAGAGTGCTGGTTGAACCCAGAGCATCTGGTGTGTAGTCAAGGCCAAAATCTCTGCTGTGAAGGCAGCACCACTGTTAAAATATTTGTTGCTTTTAGCTTGGTCATGGCTGAAAATGGCCACAGACTAATGTACCCGTTTGTCAAATATATAAATAAAATTAGAGTATTTGCTAACGCTGACATAAACTCCCCAACATGAGCAGATCAAGCTGCCTGTAAAGTAGTAAAAACAAAATGTTCTCAATGCACTAAAATCTTTTCCATGTGGTAAGCATGAATCGTTGAAGGAAATTTTTAAGGACATTGATTGGAGTTCAGCTGCATAAGATAGCCTCAAGACCACAAACATAAGTTCAGACACTTCATGGTTTTGAGAACCCATCACAGTGTACACTGAAATTTAATTAACATGTTAATAAACCTGGAAGAAAGAAAAGCATAACATAAACATTTTGATTGTGGGGTGGTGTGTGGGTGTTTTTATGTGTTGGGGTTGCTTCCGGAATGCTTCCTATTAGAAAAAGGAGGTTGTAAACACATTTCACTGTTTCTTCAAGACAACATCTCACATGAGTTGCATCAGTAGATTTTATAGAGCGCTAGGCCCATGCCTAAGTGCATTATTGTATGTTGATAGCTAACCTTTGAAGGAGATAAACTACTTCACATACTGGTGATTATAGTGCAGTGATAGCAGATTATAACAGTTCCATTACCGCACTTTGTGTCAACAGTAGGTAGCACATTCACTATAGGCATGCCCCCAGTAAAATGTTTGTGATAACGTCTGTGCAGTTCAAACTTTCTGCATTCTTAATGATTCAGTCCTGAAACGATGCCTCATTTTGGAGATGTCACTTTCATTGTTATTTTTTCTTAAGTCCTGCTTCTGTTTGGATATGTTTGATAAACACAGAATGCCTTGTTATCTGAAAGATGCAAGCTGTCTATGGAAAATCTGAAATTTCCAGGCCCTTTGGGCAGCAGCACATGCCACAAACATACATTTTCTTGACTAACTTTTTTGCCGAAATGTACAGTTTGAGAAAACAGAAGGGCTGAAATAAAATCAATTTGTGCATGTATGTGTTTTGTTTATTGTAATAGTAATTATTTTTTTTTTCTTTTACCCATTTTCCCTTGTTTTCTTTTTCCTCCCTTTTCCTGTTTTCTTTCAGTGTGTTTGTACAACTTCGATAAGACTAAGCAGTGTGTTGGAACTATGACGATTGAGATCGACTTCCTGCAGAAGAAGAGCATTGACTCAAACCCCTATGATTCAGACAAGATGGCAGCAGAGTTCATCCTGCAGTTTAACAGTCAGGCATTTTCTGTGGGACAGCAGGTATTGCTGGCTCTCCTGTGATTTGTGCAGAGTATTTAGACAGCTTCAGTCACATCTGGCACATGGATTACATTAGGTCCATTTCAACAGTAGTTTTTTTGTGGGTTTGTGTGTCTGCGTGCACTATACATTAGTGATATGCTTTAGAATCCAGAAGATTCCAGCATTTATGAGGGAGTAATAGTGTAATAGCTGTTTTTGGGTGGTGGAATGGTGCTCCATTGATGTTTTGAGTGGTGAACTTGTAGTGGTATAAATAGTGTCTGTTTGAGCAATTGGTGGTGTTGAGTTGGATAACTGGTGGGAGGTTGGTGTAGTGGTTAAGGTGTCTAACTTACAGACACAAGGTGCAGGGTTTGATTCTCACATGGGGTAATTGGCTAGGCTTAAAATAGCTCCTAAGTGTAGTTAGCCTAGTACTAATGTATGAACCTATGTATGAACTAATTTTAGTGTAAATCATTGTGCCTTATAACTTATATTGTGGGTGGAGGAATTACACTTTTTTGCAAAGCACTAAAGTTTGCAAATTGTTGTTGATTGGTTTATTTTAGGTCAGTTTGGGTCACAACTGGAATTCTTTGGAGGAGACTTGACTAGTTGTATTTTAAAGCACTGAGTTATTGTTGCTGTGGTGTCTAACTTTGGTCATTGACTGGTAAGACACTTCTGAGTTATCACTGTTGTTCTGTTATCTGGCTGTTGTTCACTTGTACGAACGTTTTGAGTTATTAATATCGTCATAGTATCTGTTATTGACTTGTTGTGAGACAGTCCTAAGTAATCATTATTGCTCTGGTGTTTAACTTGTGTATAAGGCAGTTTTCAGTTGTCAGAGTTATGTGGTGTGCAATGGTTGTTGTTCACTTGTATGATACTGTTGATTTTCCCTTGTTGTAAGGCACACTTTAGTTATCACTGTTGTTGGGGTGTCTGACTGTTATTGACTTGCAAGGTACTTTTAAGTTATTGTGTTGCTGTTGTTTCTGGCTGTTATTGACTTGTAAGTTACTCAAAGTACCACTGATGCTGGGCATCGTTATAGTTCTTTAACACATTGGTGATCAGGAGGCTTTTATTAAAAAATTAAATATTGCAGTGTGTTTTGCTGCAACGTCTTCTGTTTTGGCAAAGTACTTTCCCAGGGATTTTGCTCTTTTCTGCACTGTAGTGTGACAGTGGAGTATGTATATATAATTTAGGCAGTATAGAGACTGGAGCCCCCCTCCCCATGAGGAGTGAAGTGGAGGGGCCTGCTCCCTGTAATAAAAAGAGTTTTTCATCCACCATTTTCAGTACTTCATTTTTGGTAAATGGTGAATTGAAAAAGTGTACTTTGATCTAACGTAGGCGATCTGTGATACTGTTTTGTCTGTTATTCACTTGTGGTATCTGACTGTTATTTACTTGTAAGGCACTCCTCATTTATCAATGTTATTTTAGTGTCTGACTGCAGTTATTGGCTTTCTATAAGTTGCTCTGGTATTTGACTTGTTAATAAGGCCGTTTTGAGTTGTCACTGCGGTTGGGGTATACAGCTGCTATTATTCAGTTAAAAGGCTCTGTTGAGTTACCAGTGTTGCCACTGTGTTTAACTTCTGTTCTCTTGTTGTAAGACACTTTTGAATTACCATTGTTGTGGCATCTGGCTGTTCAGTTGTTTTAGGCACTCTTTGAGGTACCACTGCTGCTGTGGTGTTTGGCTGTTGACATTTTGCTACAACTTTTAGTTATGATGTGTTACATCTCGGATATTAAAGTTAGTATGTCTTTGGGGTTATGGAGCTAGAAAACTTACTGTGAGACAAAAAAAAACACATTTGTATATGAAAATTGACACATGAACAGGAAATTTAGAATAAGAAAAGGAAACCTTTGTGTTGGTTAATGAACTCATTGTACAGTCAGAGTTTGCCTCAAGAATTAGATATTATGTAGTACTGAATATTTATGTGGGTTGGAAGGCAGTACTTAGTATGAAAAAGTCAGTGAAAATGCGAGTACAGTGATTACTCAAAGGCACTTGTGTCTTCTGTCTGTAATTGTCAGAATGCTGCTGGCAAAGGGTGCGTGTACATTTCCCTTTCTGTACATGGATATTAAAGGGCTGCATTAGATTTGTGATGTAATTTGTTTTTTTACACCTCTGTGTAAGACATGACAAGAGTACAGCTACCAGAATATTATTGTAGTGGCAGCCATTCAAGCTGCATTACAGAAAATTTTATGTACATCTGTAAAGACAGATATATTTGAGCATATCTCCTAACTGTCCAGATTTTTGCCCCATATTTTAGTCTGCTTCTCATAAAATTTGTGATTTTCTGGATTTTGTGGCAAAGCAGTGAGGAATGAAGTCACTAAATAATGACTGGCATTTCAGTTTCAGACTTCATAGCCTTCAGAAAATACATGGTAACACAATACTTTTTATTCTAGAAACATTATAAGTTTATAAGAGCAATATTTAAAATTTGTCCCTATTTTTGGTGCTTGTCCTGACATTATTTTTGGCTTTGTCCAGCTTTATTTGAGCTAAGAAGTTGAAGGCTATGTATTTGAGTGAGAGAAATCTGCAAGGAAGAGTGCATTGCAGCTAAGATTTTTATCTCTTTCGGTTTAATTTCTGCAAGTCTTTTGGGTTTCTAGTACCATGACAGGAATGGGATCCCATTTCTTAGTCAAAGTATAATTAAAGTTCATGAAATTAGTATTATTTCAATCTTTGATGTTAGCCAAAAGTGCTCTTCACAGCACTCGCAATATGTCCAGAACTGACTCCTCCTGTAATTCATACAACATTACGTGTATCAGTAGGATATCTAAATATGACTGTAAATCCTTTTTAATGATACCTGTTGCTCCTGCATCTCTTGGAAATGTCTGTTATCCTTTTTCCACATTGCCCTTGTTTCAGTCTGCAAACCGTGGTATTTTATGACCTTGTGTGTCTCTGTACACAAGACAGTGTAATTGACTTCTGTATCTGGATTTGCACAGTTCATCATTCTCAATAATGCTTTGTGGTTCATGTTCCAGTGTTTCTCAGCTACTTCAGTACTGTAATGTTTGCATAATCTCCATTGCAACAGTCTTGCCACATTATTATGCCTTTCAGTATACAGGCCCTCTGCCATTAGTGTATCACATCCAGCAACAAGACATGTGACTGCTTTCATAGCTGTTTTACAGACCTGGATTTGTCTGTTTCTCCCACATGTTCAATGGACTTTATAAACCATTGTGTATGTAGTCCACTGTCTTGAGCTTCTAATGTTAACCTTTCATCTTTTAGTTTAAATTCACTGCTCCTTAACCATTCCTGTATCAGATCCTGATTGACCTGAGGTTGTTCCAGGAGTTTTATTTTCTTACAGCTATATTTCTGCCTTTTCCACATTTCTTGCCTTCTCATCTTTTTTTGGCACATCAGTTGCAGCCATATTTTGTCTACTGGTTTGATTTCCATTCCCACTTGACATTGATATGCTTCTGCTAAACTAAGCAGGGAGGTCATCTTAGACTTGTTCTCCTCACGTCTGGATCTTGTCAGGTCAGCAGATATGTATGCAGTCCAAAAACTGTAGATCTATACATGTAATCAGTTTTAAGGAGGCCCATACCTCCTTCAGAATGAGGACTATATAATCTTGGTATGCATTGATTTTTATATATCATTTGATTTCTCCACGTTTTTTGGGTTTGTTATACCATGACAGGAATGGACAACCATTCCTAAGTCAAAGTATGATTAAAGTTTGTGAGATAAGTATTGTTTCTTTCTTTGATGTTAGCCAAAAGTGTTCTTTGCAGCATCCACATTGTTCCCAGAATTTACTCCTCCTGCAATTCATATGGAGTTACATGTATTGGTAGCATATCTAAATATAACTGTAAATTCTTTTTTATGAAGCCTATTGCCCCTACGGCTAGTGTAACTTTCTGGGTATCCTTCTTTCACATTACCCACTTTTCTGCCTGCAAATCATGCCATTTTATGACTTTGTGTCTCTGTACGTAGGACGCTAATCACTGGGTGTAGCAATTTCAATGATCAATGCTACTTTTCTCCTCTTTTCATGGAGCACTATATCTGTTATTCTGACATCTGTTTTTTGAACTGTTGGTGATTGGTAATCCCATGTGATATAAACATCATCTTTCTCTGTAATGCTTTGTGGCTCATGTTTCCAGTGCTTCTTAGCTACTTCAGTATTGTAATGTTTGCAAAATCCCCTGTGCAACAGTCTTGCCACATTAATTATGCCTTTCAGTACACTAGCCCTCTGCCGCTAGTGTGTCACACCCAACAACAAGTTGTGCAACTGTTTCCAGTTCTGTTTCACAAAATTTGCATTTGTTTCTCTAACATGTTCAGTGGACTTTGTAAACTAGTGTGTACGTAGTCCAGTATCACGGGCTGCTAATATTAACCTTTCATGTTTTGGTTTAAATTCACCTCTCCTTAACCATTCCTGCATTAGATCCTGATTGGCATGAGGTTGTTCCTGGAGTTTTCCGTACTTGCAACTATATTTATGCCTTTTCCTTATTTCTTTCCTTCTCATCTGATCCTTCTCCTTGTACTCTTTCTTTTATTTTGTGGCACATCCAGTTACTGTCTGATTTTTGTCTACTTCTGGTTTGATTTCCATTCCCACTTGACACCGATATAGTTCTGCTAAACTAAGTAGAGAAGTCATCTTAAACTTGTTTTCCTCATATTTTTAAAACTTTCACTATGTTTGGATCTTGTGAGGTCAGCAGATATGTATGCAGTCTAACTACTATAGAGCTATACATGTAGTCACTTTTGAGGAGGCCCATACCTCCTTCAGAACAGGAAACGTACAGTCTTGGTATACACTGATTTTTATAAATCATTTGATAAGTGTGAAGCATTTTTCTTGCTTTCCTGTCCAACAGATCCAATACCTTTTGGGGCCAGTCAGTCACTCTGTGATGATATTTGGTAGTGCTGTCTGTGCCAGGGAGAGTAGGGTAGTACATGTGTACATATGCCAGCAAAGCCACCTGGAGTTTTGTGGAAAAAAAAAAAACGTTTGTCATTTGATTATCTTTCTGATCTGTACAGAAGCTGGTGTTAAAAATGTAAAGTTACCAGTGTTAAAAATGTGTAAATGTATATTAGGTTGTATTGCTGTAACTGATCAAATGTGAATGTTTTATCAGTGAACTGTAGAAGGGTGGAAAGTTTGAAATTGTGTTATAGCTTTCAGATGGTGCTACAGATGTTAGTAAAGCTCTGTGTGTGTATTGTACCAGAATTAGGTTACCAGAGGTGATGTCATCCTCTAACCAGCTGAACTCTTCGAAACTCTCGCAGCAGCACTTAAGAATCTGACAGGAAAGATTTCTGACAGGATTTATACGTCACACATCCACACAGTCAGTTAGTGAGATTCAGTCAGTCTGAGAGAGTGAGACAGAGAGACATCATCTGGCATTTGCTGTGGTAAAACACTCAACACATATTAGCCTGCCTTGCTTTAGTGATTAGTCAGGGAACAGTAATTCTTTAGTTAGACAGGGGCATCTAGTGAGAATAGTTTAGTATTGTTTTCTGTAACTGTGAGAAATTATCCAATATTATTTTTGAAATCTCTTTGGTTGAACTCTGTTGTTTATTGTAGTTCATATTCTCTTGTTTTCTGTTTTATTATTTATTACTAAATATTTTAATACCTTTTATTGTGGCTGGTCTTTCAGATAATGCTTCTAACATCTTGAGAGAGTACTTATGCATATTTTGGTGAAAGTGTGGCCATTCCTGAAAGCCTTGCTGTTCTGGCCACACTCTTGTTATTAATTGTACACAGTATAATTGGGTACCCTTTGTAAGAGCCTTAAAATAGTTAACTGGTGGCAGCCTGATTACCTCTGAGTCTGAGCAGAAAGGGGCACAGCTAGTAAATCTGTGCCAGTTTTTCCCAGGTGTGTTGTGTGTAAAACTCAAATATTCAAGTTTGTGTGTCAGCTACTGGGAACAGGGACACAGAGCTCCAAGGTGGTCAGTGTGGAGTTTTGTGTGGGCCTGGAGAGAGTAAGAAAGTCCATCCCCAAATCTGGAGAGTGCTCCCTGTGTGCTCTTAAGGGAAATTGTGCTTAGTGCAGGGAGCTGCATCTGAAAATACTGTGTGAATCCATCTTTACTCTTAGTGACCGTCCCTCACCAGTCAGTGGTGAGGAATGAATGTCTCCTTGATTGCTAGCCCAGAGTACGGACAATGTCACACACCCCAAAACTATAATTTAGGATAAGAAAAACAAATCAGTATATAGGTTGGACTTTGTTCCTAGATGTGAGGGATGTTTTTCTGTAACAATTTTAGTCTTCTAAAATATTCCTTACTAAGTTTTGTTCACATTTGTTCATGTTTTGTCAATCCTTCATCAATTCCCAAATATTTATATATTCTCTCCCGCTCAAGTTCCTTTATATCACATTGTTGTCCCAGATTGATATTGTCTTGCTTCTGCAACTTGGAAGGTTGATTTTGCACATTTATCAAGACCAGATGACATTCTTATGTTATCTGAGAACATTTTGACTACTTGCAGTTGTGCTTTCAGTTCCTCATGTGATGAACTATACAGTTTTAAATCATCCACAAAAAGAAGATAAGTCTTTACACTATATTTTCTGGCAGCCAAATTGTCGCCATGACCTAATCTGTTAAGTAGAGAGCATAATGACTTAAGGGGCAAGCCAAAAGAGCAGTGGTGTCAGTCACCCTGGAATATCCTCCTTTGAATTTCTTCCCTAGGATAATAATTTGTCCTTTATCATGTGGAAAGTTTGGGATAAAAAGAGAGATCAAGAAACTTGGCATATACACTTTATAAGAAAGAAGCAGAATGGGGGGTATGATTTGGACTGTGGATACTCAGCTACAGTGGTGTATTCAGCAAGTGGATGTGGACAGAAAGATAGGGGTCATAGATGCCAAATAGTGGGAAAATATTTCAGTCTGGATATAAGGAAGTATTACTTCAAGGAGTAGTGATAAGTTGGGAATTCCAAGATGGCTGCACATTGAGTAACAGCTTAATTCTAGCTCTCCCAGTGTGAAAACAGAAACTCAGCAGAGAAGGCTAATAGACTTGTGTTTATAGGTAAATTTCAGTAACTGGCTAGTACGTATACTGCCAGGATGCTAGGAAAAAAGAAATACAAAGGACCTGGAAAAAATCAGCTATGAAAAGTGAGGAAGAAACACCGACTGGGGTAAGCTCTGCAGCTGTTCAGCAAAAAACAATGCAACCTCCAGACATGAATTCCAGTAATCTACAGGAAGACTGGTTAAAATAAACTAAACACCAATGGACTGTATCAACACAAACAACAAAAGGGTGGAAAATGGAAAACTCTTTAAACAAATATTCAGATGAGGTGATAAAGCTACAAAAATGAGAGGTCAAAATGAAGAAAAGGCTGGCTGAATATGATACTGCTCAGGATGAGATGTTTCAAAAAAACAACAGAATTAGAGGACAGAGCATGTAGGGAAAACTTGAGATTTTCAGCTATACCAGAAAAGCTTTAAGGAGCAGACTGCATTAATTTTATGAAACCACAGCTGAGCAACTGGACCGGTATTCAACAGCAGGAGTTGTTAGTTGAAAGGGCACCTCATGTGTATGCTTCAAACCTGGCTACAAGAATGCAGCCTAGACCTATTAATAATAAAGATGCAAGCATACCAGCAGGAGGAGTTGATTTTGAGAAAACTATGGCAGAAGGACAAAATACTAAAAGTGGGAGACAGCAAGCAGAGTGTTTGTGGAGAATTATTACTGATTGTACGCCAGGCAGAAGAGAAGCAAATGTATTCCACTTCAACAAAGAAAATCACAATGGAATAATGCAGACTAAAAGGCACAATAAAACAAAATAAAAACACTGCTAGTTTATTAGCAAAGGTGCACAAATCACATATGGTAAGCACTTTCACATCAGCTTCATCAGACTATATAACAGAGTCAAACGTCACCATTTTTAAAAAAAATCTAATTTAAACTTGCCAATCAATATAAAGTTGTAATTAACACAAAGGAAAAACAATTAAAATGACATAAAAATAAGAAGTACAAAGATGTGAATGCTCAATAAAATGTACGCTAATAGAACAAGATCAAGACCTCAAACTGCTTCCTTTTAAAACCGGTTTCAGGGATGCCTTTTCATTCAACCCCTTCCCTTGCTCAGCTTTTAGCCTAATAATCCATTTTCATTCCCTGGTTTCAGTCACTGTCTTAATGTCACCACCACATGGACTAGGTTTTAAAACATCTATGACTAAAAAATTAAAAATATGTAGTGCACTAGTTCTAATAACCTGTTTAAATAAAGCATTATTCATGGAACTTGTCCTAATGTTATATAGATGTTCCCTTATTCTGTCTTTCAGCATTCTGTCATTTTTTTTCAACATAGAATGCCCTGTATACTAGACAATGGGCTAAATAAACTGTGTGGTGTACAACAATCAGCATTAACCTTGAATATGAACTTACACCCTGTATCAGGATGTTCAAAATAACCTCTGTTGTCAATATATGAACAGCAATTACACTTTCTACAAGGTTGAGTAAAGTTAATCTGGGATCCGCTTCTGCAAGAGAACTTTTAGTGGGGAACAGCCTGAGAAATCTGCATCAGGGGATATAACTTTATGTGCTCCTGTACCTCATTCTCCTAAGAATTATGAGAATGCAGATATAATTGTAAATGAGTCAAGGAATAATTTGAATATTGACATTTAAGAAAGATTCCATCTATTAACAGTAAAAACAAAAATATTGAGACACGAGAAGGTGATGATTGCCAACTTTTCCCTTTACCTATCTGTCAGGATTTTTATGAGAACAGAAGTTGTTCAAGGAGCAGAGAATGCATGAAGCAATAATTGCCAGTGGAACAAACTACCAATCAGTCTTTAAAGAAAATGTGGAGGATGGCAGGATATTAGTGTGGGATATATCTAAGACAATGTTAACTACTGAGGAGTTGAATGTTTTGGAAAAGGGACTTTCCTTTATTCCTACACAAAGGAGTGAACTGACGGACACTGGGTTAAATATTAAGCTATTCCTTAGAAATGTCCTACTTAAAATGGAGTTTGATAATAGTGATTCAGTAAATGTTAGTAATTTTAAGAGACCTAGCCTGTATACATCTAACATGCAACCCTTGGTTGAAGTATTCACTAAATTAGTGGGAAATTATCTTTATACATTTTTTGATATGAATGTGAATACAACAGGGAATGTTAATAACTTTTATAACAATTACTTATAATGAACGCTTAGCTTTGGAGAATATACAGAAAGATGATACCAGAGTGATCAGACTTGCTGACAAGGGTGGTCCCATTGTTGTTATGGACAGGTCATATTATTATGGATGTATGAAGAACATGTTAGACGAGCAGGCTTTTTATGTGAAAGTAGATCTGAACGAGATCAAGAACATTAGGACTAGGATATTTAAGGTCTTAAATGATTATTTATTAAGTAGATTAATATCTTATGATTTGTTTACTTTTCTATATGTTGATGAACTGTCAATACCTCTAATCCAAGGACTCCCGAAAGTTCATAAAAGTTATTCGAAACCCCCCCCCCCCCATTAAGACCAATAGTAGCTGGATGTAATTGGTGTACTGAACCATTCTCCATTCACATTGAGAGGCATCTAAGACCAGTTTTAGATTAGAGTCCTTCAAAACTGTATTTTTCTTAACATTTTTGCATGATTTTTATGACTTTGTCAAACTATTCCCAAAAGAGTCAGAATATCATTTAATAACATTAGATGTTCAATCCTTATTCACTATGATTCCTAACAGTGTTGGAATCATGTTATTAAAAGATTATTTAGTTAAATATAGTGAATGTAGTGGACAATTAGTGGATTTGATTTGTCTGTTTATGGATGTAGTACTAGAAAACAATATTTTTATATTTGGTAGAATTTATTATTTACAAAAAGATGGCATAGCTATGGGCACTTCTTGCGCCAATAGCTACGCCAGCATGGTTATGTCCAAATGGGAGGATGATTATATGTTCAGCACTGATTGGTATAGTGTGTGTGTTCCTTTCTATCGTAAATTTATGGATGATTTAATGCAGCTCTACCATTATTTGAACACCACCACTACATTTTTGAAGTTTTTGATTAATTACTCTGGCACAAGGATTGAATTTTTGGATATTTGTATACGTGCACTTGAGAATGGTAGTATAGATACTAGTATTTTCAGAAAACCTTATTACAGAAATACTTTACTACACAGGAGTATGCACCCCAGACACATATTCATTAATATAATTAAAGGCCAAAGGTTCTAGGTTGAATGCCTCAGATGAAGGATTTTTATCCAAGTTATCGGATCTAAGGAATAGATTACGTATGAGAGGTTATAAGGAACGTGAAATCAATGGTATATTAGAGACGATACCAATGTTGAGAAATGATGTAGCACAACCCTATTTTTCTGAACATCACTCTTCTGGGCATCCCCCAAGTGGAATTTTACACCAGAATAGAAAGAAAAATGTTGCGGCACCATTATACTATACTAGTGATGTGAATGGGATTGTCAAAGGAAAAAACTTCAAAGACCAATTCACGTAAGGTTCAAGTATGGCACCCTTTATTAACTTGCAGCAAGGAGACAGAGCATGCAGGCAGAATGATTTGTCTGAACATTAATAATTAGTATGGCATTTTTATACAGTTCTTTCCATGTTACACAGAAGTGTTACTTCTATTGCTGATGTAGTTAGACACAGCTTTCTGTATTGTTCTACAGAAAATGTTACTAGACTAATTGCTGACTAGTTGAGAATAACTGCTGATTTACAAAACATTTGAGGAAAAACAACCTGGCCTTGGGGCTTATTTTAGCCCACCACAAACTTTCAATTGTACAGTTCTAATATATGTGTTACATTTTGCCTAGATTCAAGGTACATTTCTAGCTTAGGTACAAGTAATGCTGACTACAGTTTATACTTTCAAGCATCCATTGTGCTCCTTATCAAAGCTTCTAACAGCTGTGTACTTTCTCATGACATAAGCAGAAAATCAATAACTCTTTGTTAAGTCTCATGACACTAGTAGAAATGAAACACTTCTTGTTATTTGCTGACATTAGCAGAAATCAAATGCTTCTTGATAAGTTTCTAATAGCTGTGTAGATTCATGCAGTGTGAACAGAATAAATGTATCAACCCTTTTAAACCTCGAATGCTTAATGCATATTACTAATACATATTTTTCTAACATTTCCCCCCTTTTATTACTTTTATTCTACTTTCAAAATAAGCATAAACAGTTTTTTTTTCTTCCCCTAACCTCTTCCTACTCAGGATTTGCAGTTAAGAGAGTCATTCCATTTAAACTTTGAAAATATAGAATTAAACCCTTCCTTACCCCTCAGCCAGGAAAACTATCTTCCAAACCCACCTGATTTCTACCTTTTTCTATGCCTCTGCTATATTTACCAACCTATCTAAAAATAACATCTCCAAACTTTCTACCTGCTATAATAGCATAGCTAGATTCGTCACATCCTCTCCCTTTAAAACTCACCACTGCCTTAACCTTAAACAACCAGGATGGCTAGAAATACAGAACCATATACTCTGTCAACAGTTACTTATCACCCAAAAGATCCTATACCACCCCAGTGACACCCCCATCCTCACTAATCTGATTTCTCCATATAAAAATCTGGCTACACTACGTTCAGCAAATAAACTCCTTGTCTCCTCAATTAAATCTAGCAACAAAGCTGGTGATTCACTTTTCTCAAACACTATAGGGAAAACTGGAATCAGCTCCCTCCTGAACTATCTACCCTAGCATCTACCTCTCAATTCAAAAAAAACATTAAAGAACATCTGAAAACTCAGTGGCTCTATCCTTGTGCTAACCCTGACTGAAACTTTTATTTCCCTCCAGCTCATACCCTTCCCCTCTCCCCCATCTTTTGCCTCCTAATCTAGTTACTTCTCTTTTGCTTTCCTCTTAGTAATAGGATAGAATTTAAGGACTTTACTCTTTCTGCCCATACCCTTTTTGTTTCTAATATACTTGCTTATTTAGATTTAGTTTAACTTTTAGCATAATGTCTGTAGTCAACACTTTTATAACTACATTTTCTTTTTTTCCCTTTTACCAATGTTACCACTGTACGATTAGTTTATATGGCTGTTATACATTTTTTTTTTTTTAACATTGTTATTGTTTTTGCTTGGAGCTTTTCTCCCCGGGCCTCTACTGAAAATGGACATATATCCAGCTAGACTAGCCCGGTCAACAAATGTAAAATAAAAATAAAATAAATAAACTTATGAAAGCATTTTCAATTTTTCAACAATTCTTCAAGTTCAACACCTTGGTATAAGGTTTCTGAAACTGACATGTCTATAAAGTCTTTAATCAGTCTTTTCATGCAGGGGATGCAGCAGCACACACATACCACCAGCAGGATCATTCCTACACAGATGGCAATCAGGATGTTCATTAGTATACTGCCCCACCCCCCCCCAAACAATCTCTGGAAAAAGTCCGTCAATGATTTGGTCCTGGCTTGGTCATAGCCGACACCTGCTGAATTACCTCAAGGTGATTGTCTATCTCGTGTTTGTGGTCAGGAATATACGAACAGCACTCCTCCTGGATTAAAGCGCAAGTACCTCCTCTCACCGCTAGGGTGAAGTCAAGAGCCATGCGGTTTTGAAGCACTACAGTTCTCATGGCAGTCAGTTCATCAGTCACCAATTCTAGAGCGGAAAAGGTTGCATTGCTCATTATTTCAAGAAGTTTAGACAGTTTTCTCAGTTCCCAAATTGATTTTGTTGTTCCATATGTTGGCAATACACCTGCCCATGAGATGATGGTATCACCCAAGTCCATATGTGACAGTCCATTTTTCCCTAGGATCACAGCATGATGGTTTTTCCAGCCCGCATTGATTTGCCCCACTGGGTTGATAGGTTTCTTGATTTCTCGTCGAACATTCCGAATTTTCCCCTGAGGTAAAACTGCTGTGTCTCATATGGCCGGAACCAGGTACCCCAAATAACAACTGCCGGACCAATTCTCAGGTAACCACTTATATGCTTTCCTACCACATACAAAGTAGCAATCTTCTACTTTGGCAGTAACTTTACTATGTCCTGGCTCTGGATGAAACATTTTTTGTCAACTATAATCAGTTGTTTATAGTGGTCAGCATTATGTTTTACTTCATCAGTTGTCCTATGCATCAGTTCAAAAAATGAATCATAGCTTGTGTTGCAATAGGAACCTGTGTGGTCAGTTTTATTGTAGCATCTATAGGGGACAGTCACATTGCAATTGCTCCAACCCACCTGAACTGTATCATTTTTGTAAAAACACACAGTCCCCTTCTGTCGAACAGACAAGTGCAATGCTACTTTATCTTGTGATGTGACATCTGATGTATCATAGACTAAGTTTTCCCAGATCTTGTTGGCTCCTAGGGGGACTGAAGTTAACAATAACCCCCGTATGCTATTGGCAAAGCTGTGCAAATCCAGCAATTCGAAACATTGAAGGTCTCAGCATACACATATTTGATTGCCTGGTAAGTGTTGAAGTTTGGGTGCCACTCTACGTGCAACTCTCCACACTTATTCAGTTCAGTTTGTGTGGCTGTGAAAAGGAATGGCCACAACAAAAAGATTATTGTCACTAGTACAGTCAACAGGATGATTATGCAATACTTCTGAGGAAATGGTTGTTCTGCATTCCTGTTTTCTCTGACTCTTCCGAATAGGTACATCTGGATCTTACTGGATCCTGTCATCTTTATTTCAGACATGTGTTCTTACTCTCTGCCCTAATAGGACCTTCAGCACCGATGGTTTCTTCACTAGGGTTGAGACGGATCAGTCCTATTGATCTGACCCCCCTTTGTAGCCAGACTTTGTGCTGAAGGCCCCGATGGAGAGGTAAGATTTTTGTCCAGTTCAAAGTTCTTAACTAGTTTGCAGTGCGTCAGGTGGATCCACGAAGCTCGCTCTGCTATCTTGTCTGCAGTGGGTGTCGAAAGAAGCACCTGGTATGGACCTTCCCACCTTGGTGATGACCAATTCTTCTTCTTTATATTCTTCACCCACACCCACTCCCTGGGGATCACTGCCACTTCCGATGTTTCGGTTTGTTCTTTATCTGAAACAGAATTTGACTGCAACAAATGTTTAGAATTCATGACTTTCTTCATATATTCAGCTAGTGTAAAATCAGCTTCCTTGTCTGAGGACATGAGAAGTTTCCATTGGGGTGTATAATAGGCCCTTCCAAATAGTTTTTCAAAAGGAGTCAATCCTTTTGCAGTCAGAACAGTTGTCATGCTCAGCAGTGCCAGGGGCAAACGATACAGCCAATTCTTTCCTGTCTCAGCTATTAACTTTCTTAATTTGTTTTTCAGTATACCATTATGTCTCTCAACTAGCCCTGCAGATTGCAGATGGTATGCACAATGATTTTTTAAAGAAATACTAAAATGCTTACTTAACTGCTGTATGGTTTGGTTTACAAAGTGTGTACCATTGTCACTGTAGATCCCTTCCGGAATGCCGAATCTAGGGATGATTTCTTTGACAAGTACTTTTGCTACCGTGGCTGCATCTGGATTTTTGGTTGGAAAGGCTTCCACCCATCTGGAAAACATATCTACAATGACAAGACAATACTTCTTATTTTCACATTTGTTCAATTCTATGAAATCCATACAGATAGTATGAAATGGATATGGTGGTGTAGGGAAACTCCCTTGTTTGGGCTTTTAACGCCCCTTGTGCTTGATGTTTGTTGCAAAATTGACACATCAAACAAAATTTTTTAGAGTAGTTTGTAAATCCGTACATTGTGAACACCTAGTTCACCAGCTTGTACCATCCCCCCTGTTGAGACATGGCACTGCCCATGGCTCAACAAAGCTGCATATCTAAACAAATTAGATGGTAGTATCATTTCCCTTCTTTAGAGATGTACAGCGCCTTTTCGAGAATTGCTCCTCGTTTTACCCATCTTTGTTTTTCAGCTTGCGTAGTGAGTGTCTGCATTGTTTTTAACATTTCTAAGGCTAAAATCTCAGAGGGTTGTAGTTCCTCATTTAAAAGAAATACTTCTGTAGCTGCTTGTTTTGCAGCTGTATCAGCTCTTGCATTACATTTTGAAATCCTATCTTGTTGCTTGGTGTGAGCTGTGCATTTACAAATAGCTACTTTCTGAGGTAACTGAATAGATTCTAAAAGTTCTAAAATAAACTGTGCATGATTTATAGGTTTGCCAGTAGATGTTATCATTCCTCGTTTTTTCCACTGTTGCGCAAAAACATGTACAGTAGAAAAAGCGTATTGGCTGTCAGTAAAAATGTTTACACATTTACCCTCTGCTAAGGTACATGCCCGTGTCAAGGCAATCAATTCTGCTGCCTGTGCAGATAAGTTGTGTGGTAAAGGTTTTGCTTCTATAATCTTAGTGTCAGAAACTACTGCATATCCTACTAGGTTCTGTCCTGCAGGACCCCTTTTGCACGAACCATCCACGTAGTATGTCACCTCGGCATCATCCAAGGGGACATCCGTGAGATCTTTTCTAGGTAGTGTCTTTTGCTGAATTACCTGCAGGCAGCGGTGTGGTGTGCCATCTGCAGGGATTGGGAGCAAGGTAGAAGGGTTCAAAGTCATGCATCATTCAATTGTCATGTGAGGTTGGCTCAACAATATAGTCATACAGGAAAGATGCCTAGCAGGGGAAAGATATGCTACCTTTTCTTGTAGTAAAATAATCGCGACTGCATGAGGCACTCTCAAAGTGAGAGGGTGGAATAAAACTACTGAGGCCGAAGCCTGTACTGCCATTGCAGCTGCAACTACTGCTTGTACACAGTGGGGTAAGGACCGTGCCACTGGGTCTAGTTGTGATGAATAGTAAGCAATGGGGCGTTACTTATCCCCATGCTGTTGTGTTAACACTGATGTCATATAAATGCTTACAATCTACAGTTTGGAAAAAAACTTTTATGGTAGTTTGGTAATCCTAGAACTAATGAGGATGCTATTAACTGCTTCAGTTTGCAGAAAGCAGATTCTGCTTCTGGTGTCCATTGTAACAAATCCTGTGCTGCCATAGGCTTCTTATATAGAAGGTCAGTTAGCGGTGCAGATTCCAAAGCATAGTTTGGAATCCAGCTCCGGCAGAAATTAGTTGTACCCAGGAAGGACATCATTTCCTTCTTGGTAGTGGGTTTTGGTGCTTGCAAAATTGCTACTTTTCTGTCCTCATCTAATGCTCTACCTTCCTTGGATATTACATATCCCAGGTATTTGACTTGTTTTTTCCAAAGCTGCAGTTTATTTTTATTTGCCTTATGTCCTTCAGCGGCTAAGAATTGTAATAGCGCTATGGTATCTTCTCTACAATCTTGCTGGGTGGGGGCCGCCAGCAAGATGTCATCAACATAAAGTAAAATCTGACTGCCTCTTGGTGGGGTGAATCCCGCCAAGTTGCTTGCCATTTCTTGTGAGAATATTGTTGGGCTTTCACAATACCCCTGTGGTAGTCGCGTATATGTATACCTTTTCCCCTGAAATGTGAATGCAAACCAATTCCTGCTGTCAGGGTGTATCGGTATCGAAAAGAACGCATTGCTGATGTCTGCCACAGAAAAATACTTCTGTTGAGGTTTTAAATCATTCAACAGGGTGTGTGGGTCTGGCACCGTAGGTGCCCTTGGTATTACTGCATCATTTACAGCTTGTAAATCTTGGACCATACGCCATTCTCCATTTGCTTTTTAAACTGGAAATAAGGGTGTATTACATGGTGAATCGGGAGATTCTACCAGTATTCCCCCTTTAAGTAAGGCTGCTATAATAAGCTTTATTCCTGCCTCTGCATCTTTTCTTAAGGGATACTGTTTTTTCTGTGGTCTAAATGCTGACTTTGGCGTGATAGTTACGGTCCCACTGTATGAATAAGTCCTACATCTGATTTTCCTGCTGACCAGAGAGTCTCTGGTATATTTTGTAAGGCATTCTCTTCCTCCTTTAATAGGAGTGCTAATCGGCTGTCCTTGCTAGACTGCAAATGCTTGGCTAGGTGGGTCTGAGTTATCCAATTCAACTTCTGTATTTGTATTCCCTGTTCTGACAGGTCTAATTCTGTCTGTTTCTCCCATCTCATGACTTTTTCTCCTAGGTCTGCCCATTCTATATTTTTGTTCTTGGTTAAGCTAACGTGGTAATCAATTAGATTTATAAAGTGTAAAGAACTCCTGGCAATGAACAGCTGGCTACACCGTTCCCTTCTGTGTCCCAGTACAGGTTATGTAATATCAATCTGTTTGCATGATTTTTAAACCATTCTTGCTCATATTCCTTGTCAGGTCCTGGTGTGTTACAATAATACAGGGTCCTGGTGTGTTACAATAATACAGGATACAGTGCAACAGGTGTTGCTTATCAATGTCAAGGGAGGGGACATTGCTGATGGCTACATTCATAATTCTTCGGTCACAGTCCTGGCTGTACCAATAAAACATTTCACCCTCCGATTGCACTGCAAAGGTATCAGTTTGTCACTGTGCTTCCATACCCTGCATGGTTGGGACTACTGCTATACCGAATAGTTGCATGAGGTCTCCGCCCAAGAGGTTTACTGGGCATTTTGCAGAAACAACAATTTTGCTTTTCTGAGTCAATCCTGAAACTGGATCAGTTATTGCAATATTACGGGAGAGGGGCTCCCGATACAGCTGTCCATTAGCTGCTTTTACCAGTATGTAATCAGGTGACTCCATGTTTTCTGGTAGTTTGGAGGGATGTATCAGGGTCCGTGATGCCCATGAGTCGCACAAGAATTTGACTTCCCTCCCTTCTACCAAGAGTGTAACTTCTGGTTTCGTGTCTGCTAAATAGAGCTCCAAGCTCAATAAAGCTAGGTCTAATATTTCATTTTCTTCATTGTCACTAACTTCTTGCACTTCCTCTATCTCTTCTGTCACATCCTCTACTCCCTCTATCGCATTCTTATTTGTCCTTTCTTCGCTATCCCCTTCTAGTGATTCCTGACTACCTTATAGTCAGTCCTCACCCTCCTTGTCTTCCGTGATTGCCTTCTTGTTTTTCCTGCAATCCTTTGCCAAGTGTCCCTTTTTACCGCATTTAAAACATTCACCCCTTTTCTTTCACCCTTCAAAGTCCTCTGATCGTTGATCAGATTGTTTGTTTCCCTGTGCATTTTTCTTGCCCTTTTTCCCGGATTGTACTACATAGACTTCTGCTCCATCTTCTACAGAAAATACTTGAGCTTTCTTTTTCTTTTTGCTATTAAAATGCCTTTTGGCATGCCTAGCATATTCAAGTAATGACTGTAACCTGCTTGTACGATGGTCTACCATGTGTTTTGTAATAAAACTGCCTATAGGTGCAATACTCCCCTTTAAAAATGCATTCTTTAACTGCTGTTCATATGGGGAATCTTGTGTTTGATCTTCAGGAACCTGCATTCCACAGTGGTTGTTAAAACATTCTAATACTCTGGCATAATACCAGTCAATAGTTTCACCTTCTTGTTGGATGCATTGATTAATGCAAGTCCAGTCTGCCCTAGGCTTCCATTTTTCAGAGATGCGGTCTGTAAGACCTTTTACTCTGTTGTCTAATTCTGCGCTATGTGGGAGGGGTCTTTGTGCAGCGTCACGGGGATCACGGGGATTCCAGTTGCCACTAATCATGTGCCAATCTGGACCCACAATTTGTCTAACTACTTTTTCTACCTCTTCTTCATTTAAGTTATAACTCAGCCTCATTCCTTGCAAATCTTCTGAGAATTTTCTAAAATTAACTTTCGGATGGGGAATTCCCTCAGTGGCTTTCCGGATATCTTCTGGAGTCCAAGGTCTATACACTAAAATAGTTGGGTCTTGATTGTCCTGACCTGCCTGAGGGTTGGGTACTTCTATAAGTGGGCATATTTCTTCTTCACTCATAGATCGTGAATTCTTAACCATTTGACATAACTCAATGCCTTCATTTGCGTTACCTGCCCTTGTTCGAGACCTGGTCCCGATGGGATCTTTAATATACGGTTTTATTTTCATAATGCCTCTTTCTTCAGTGACCACAGGATATCATGGGGGTGGACTAACCTGTTCACTTGCTTCATATTCTGGTAAGGGAGGTGGAGGTGCTGATGCTATTACTAAGTTATTGTCCTCCTTGTGTAAAAACATTGTTTTTGAATTTTTGTTCTTTTGTTCCCTACGGTTTACTTCCTCAATCCACCTGTGTGCCTGAGGAATTCCTAATTTGCGTTGCTTTTTTACCCGACCTTTGGAATCGGTTTTGAGCTGTTTGACAAGTTTGATAACGAGGATTTTTCTAATTTTCCGTCGAATTCATATTTATTAACCCATTTTGAATAATATTTAATATTGTCGGCGCGCTGCGACTGCATGTATTTTGCGTCTTCTGTTAACGGTGGATTTTGGGGTCTTTTTGTGCAATTATTACCCATTTTGTTCTACCCTTTTGATCATTACGTAACTTCTCTTATTTTTAACGTGGTACCATGGATTTTGTTATAATTTCTTCAGAATGACTACCTACTTATTCTGTTTTTTCTGATCTATGACAAGACAGTAATCTTTTCTGTCCCTGACTTGTAAGCAAAAATACAGTCTTGACAAAAACAATACAAATCTAGTCCCTGATCTAAAACAGAAAACAGGAAAAGTAGATTCACCTTACCTAAGCCTACGTGATTGATCACCTGATAAGCAGAGACCCGTCCTTCAGTCGCAGATCAGAAAGTGGCTGGCCTCTTTTGAACAACAATTCAGTCGGAGGGCTTTTCAAATAAGAACCGATTTGGTTTCTTCCCCGTACGGTTTCAACCACCTGGCCCGTCTGATCCGAGGTGAAGAGAGGGTTATGGTCCGAAGGACCAATCTGTCAAAGGAAAAAACTTCAAAGACCATTTCACGTAAGGTTCAAGTATGGCACCCTTTATTAACTTGCAGCAAGGAGACAAAGCATGCAGGCAGAATGATTTGTCTGAACATTAATAATTAGTATGGCATTTTTATACAGTTCTTTCCATGTTACACAGAAATGTTACTTCTATTGCTGACGTAGTTAGACACAGCTTTCTGTATTGTTCTACAAAAAATGTTACTAGACTAATTGCTGACTAGTTGAGAATAACTGCTGATTTACAAAACATTTGAGGAAAAACAAACTTTCAATTCTTCAATTGTGCAGTTCTAATATATGTGTTACATTTTGCCTAGATTCAAGGTACATTTCTAGCTTAGGTACAAGTAATGTTGACTACGGTTTATATTTTCAAGCATCCATTGTGCTCCTTATCAAAGCTTCTAACAGCTGTGTACTTTCTCATGGCATAAGCAGAAAATCAATAACTCTTTGTTAAGTCTCATGACACTAGTAGAAATGAAACACTTTTTGTTATTTGCTGACATTAGCAGAAATCAAATGCTTCTTGTTAAGTTTCTAATAGCTGTGCAGATTCATGCAGTGTGAACAAAATAAATGTATTAACCCTTTTAAACCTCGAATGCTTAATGCATATTACTAATACATATTTTTCTAACAGGGATCATGGAAATAATTAAAAAACATTGGAACATCTTGATGGTAGATACTAAGGTAAAAGATATTGTGGGAGAGACACCGTATTTTTGATTAAAAAAACAAGCAGTCTTTAAAGATGATGTGTTATCCAAGAGAGAATATTAGTTATTATTTTGAACATCCAACAGGGTGCAAGTTCATATTTAAGATTAATGCTGATTGTTGTACACCACACATAGTATATTTAGCCCATTGTCTATTGTGCAGGACATTCTATATCGGGGAAAACTGACAGAATGCTGAAAGACAGAATAAGGGAACATCTATATAACATTAGGACATGTTCCATGCATAATGCTTTATCTAAACATGTTGTTAATACTAGTGCACTACATAATTTAAATTTTTTAGTCTTAGATATTTTAAAACCTAGTCCACGTGGTGGTGATATTAAGACAGTGAATGAAACCAGGGAATTAAAATGGATTATTAGGCTAAAAGCTGAGGGCGGCTGTGGTGGTGCAGCGGTTAGCATTGTCGCCTCACAGCAAGAGGTTCTCCGGTTCAATCCTCAGCTGGGGTGCCTTCTGTGCAGAGTCTGCATATCCTCCCTGTGGTCGCGTAGGTTTCCTCTGGGTGCTTCGGTTTCCTCCCACATCCCAAAGACATGATCTAGGTGGATTGGACACTCTAAATTGGCCCTAGGTGTGAGTGCGTGCGTGCATGTGTGTACTTTCTGTGGAAGGTTGGGCACCAGTCTAACAACTCGAAACTGTAAAAACTCAACTGCCAATCATGAGCGGACAGGTGATCCACTGTGGCGACCCCTAACCGGGAAAAAGCCGAAAGAAGAAGAAGAATTAGGCTAAAAGCTGAGCAAGTGAAGTACTTGAATGAAAAGGCATCCCTGAAACCTGTGTTAAAAGGAAGCAGTTTGAGGTCTTGATCTTGTACTATTACCATATATTTTATTGAGAGTTCACATCTTTGTATTTCTTATTTTTATGTCATTTTAATTGTTTTTCATTTGCATTAATTAGCAAGTTTAAATTAGATTTTTTCCTAAAATGGTGACATTTGACTCTTTTATATTGTCTGATGAGCTGACATGAAAGCGCTTACCATATGTGATTTGTGCACCTTTGCTAATAAGTTAGTAGTGTTTTTATTTTCTTTTGTGGTGCCTTTTAGTCTGCATTATTCCATTGTGATTTTCTTGTTGATCTAGTTTACCTTCGTTTTGCACAATGCGATATTTGTCTCCTTAAGCATATTTGTACTGGTATATTTTGTTAAATTTATTCCACTATTCAGGGAATGTCGAGACACAGATATGAGACTCAAATTGCTGTACTCAGCTGTCTTCAAAGTATTCTTCCCTGGAGGGACAAAATCATTTTTTGATGAAGTACATATTAAGGAGGAAATACAAAAGTTTGTTCAAGAAGAAGTGACCTATGAAACAGAAAGAGATTCTGCTTCTTGTTCTTCTGGTAATAAAAGTCTCAGAGTGAACCATACCTGTGAAACTTTTTCCAGTGGAGGAAGGGAGCATGAGAGTTGACTAAGAGTATGTTGGAAATGAAGCAGAGACTGGATTTGGAAGATGGAGATGAACAGCAATAAAACCAGTAACTTAATGTGGGAGTACAATGCAATAATTATATGTGTGAAATATGACAGAACAAGAAAATATGGAAATATTGGACTTTTTCAGAATTTGTTGGACTTGTGGGGGACTCTAAAGCATATGCCCTACTTCATGTCATTTATGTTCAGAAATGCTTTGGGGAAGGGAAGAGGAGAGAGAAAGTTAACTAAGTAAAGACTGTTTTTCGTACTAGTACTTTTTATGGTGTATGGTTTTCTTTGCTTGCTATAAAGCAAAGTTTTCTCAGTTATTTTTAAGTGTTAATGGGGATTGTAAACAGGTGCTGCTGTTTATTTTCCTTTCTCCCTTCTTTCTTGTTCATTTTTAAGAAATGTAAGCAGTGCAATAAAAAAGCTGGTTAAAAGAGCATGACAAAAGAAAAATTAATGTGTTTTTCTCATTGTTATGTGGAGAATTGACTGGATTAAGGACCTTGGACTGATTTGGTAACAAATTGTAAGAGTGAGCAAGTAAATGAAAAAGAATATTGAATATTATGAGGCTTTTTTCTAGCAAATAAATGTATGCTAAGTAGCAATTCTGCAGCTGGTTATCATGTTTCCATGGAAACAGTCTGATAAAGGGAAACTGGCTGCTTGGTTCTTGTGTCTCCATGGAGACAATCTGATAAAGAGAAACCAGCTACATGCTGGTGAAGAGTGATTGGTTAAAAGAAAAGAAAACTGAAGAGAAATTGGCTAGGATATAATGTTCTTTGAAAGCATTCAAGGGTTTTCCCAGCTGGGAGCGCTATAAAGAAAAGACAAAACCAATTAACACTTAGTAGAACCACAGGCTGCACCATGCATTTTAGCATGTTTAACCTTCCTTTTAGGTGAACTAAAGTGTGTGAGTGTGGCTGTCAGTTTGATGCTTTTGCTCCTATTAGGCAGCTAAAATGTCACTGTTTGAAGATGTACATAGTTTTGTGTGTTTAAGTTAATAGGTTTTATGGGGGGTATTGGGGATGTGTTTTTTTTTTGAGGACTTTCAATAAAACAAAAAGTTTTGTAAGATGTGACTCAAATGGGTATGACAAGAAACAACTGTGTAAAAGTTCAACGTGTCAAACAGCGTGTGCATGTAACACAAAAGCTGGAACTAGACATTATCCAAAAAGGTGTTATACATAAAAGGTGGGAATAAAAATGTTTTAATGCAGTGATCCTTTCTATAATGTCTTTAAATGTCAACGATCTCATGGATAAATACAAAAAAGAAAGAGTAGTGAATTGCATTTTAAAATGTAGAGTGCAAATAGCTATGTTACAGGAGACACACTTGGAAAGAACTGAACATATGAATTTGATAAAGAAAGATTTTCAGGATGATTATTCATCAGAATACCTGGGACAAAGGAAAAGAGGAATACGTATGTTTATTGCAAGAGGAGCTGCAATACTGATAGAGGATAAAATATAATGGCAGATTTGTAGTGCAAAGGGGCTACTGGCAAGGGAGGAGAATTACACTGGCATGTATTTATATTCTACCTAAAACTGCTATAATGGAGCTTAAGAATATTCTGGGAGAAATAATCAGTTTTCAGCAAGGAATATTACTTATAGGTGGAGACTTGAATGTGATTTGCAACAGTGAAGATGTATCTGGGAGGCCTAGAAGGGAAAGTATAACAAAGGAGGGTAGATTTTTGAAGACATTTATGAAAGTATTTGGCATGGAAGATGTGAATTCAGTAACAGGAGCTTGGAGTGAATATACGTATTATTCCCCAAGATATAAAAAACTGGGCTAGGCTAGACAGAATTTACATTTCACAGGAACATGCGCATTTAATTGAAGGTCTTGATATGCACACAATGACTATTTCAGATCATGCACCAATAATAACTAAAATAAAAACACAGGGTCATGAAATAAAAATGAGACACTGGTACTTTCCCACCTGTCTGTTGAAAAGAGAGGAATTTAAGGAATTAGCAGTGGAGATTATTAAGGGGCTGTTAGAGAGGACAGAAATTTCTTCTGAAAATATAGCTAGTGAGTAGGATACAATTAAGGTGGGTTTTAAAAATAGGATGGAAATAAAAGAAAGGGATCTATGGTTAAGAAGTAACAAGAATTATTTAGAGGGACTGACAAATGTTAAAGTATTGCAGAAGAGGGGGAATCTCATAGAACAAGAAGATGATCAAATGCAGAATGCTAAGCAGAACATAAGAGATTACCTCAGTAATATGCACAAGTTTAGAAAGTTTGCTGTTAAGCAACTGTTTTTTGATAACAGCAGAGCACAAAAATTTTTAGCACAACGAAAGAAAGTAGAAAGGGCTGTTGCTAAGCTTAGGGAGCCTATAACAAGGAAGGTAACAACAGATCCTGTAGCGGTATTAGAAATATTTTGTTAATTCTGTGAAAGCCTGTATAAAGCAGAGAAATATGGAAATCAAGAAAAGATACAAATGTAAATTTTTATGGAGCAATTAAATATGCGAAGGTTACAGGTAGATGAGGCCCAATTGCTAACGGTTAGGATAGGAGAAAACGAGATAATTGTGATATGTATGTATATATATATATATATATATATATATATATATATATATATATATATATATATATAAAACCATTTTACAGGAAATTTCCCAGGAATGGATGGCATTCCTGTGGAAATCTGGAAGCTAGGAGGGAAAAACTGATAAAGATCTGGAAGGTAATAGAATGGGAAGAGGCCAATAATTTATTTAGTCTGCAGGTTAGAGTTTGCCTTCCATATAAAGGATTGATATCAGAGTATAGGCAAAGAGAAAGAAGTAGGGGGGGTCCTAAATGAAACACCAACACTGATAGAGTTTTTACTTGAATGTAGAACAGAAGCTGCCATTAAAAAAGGAATAATTAGTAGAGCATATAAAATATTGCATGATAACTATACGAATCAATCAGAGCAGGTTGGAAAGGATTGGGAAGAGAGTTTGGATAAACAATTTCCTAAGAAACAATTTGAGGATATATGCAAGTCTCCCAAAAATGCAAAAAATCTAGAAGATTTAGGATTTTTGCTTAGAAATGTTTACCTAGATATTTCATACTCCAAGTAGACTCCAAAGAATTTTTCCTCAGGTGGACAGCAAATGCTGGCAGTGTGACAGGGAGGAAAGAGGTACTTGGGAACATATTTTCTAGGAATGCGACGAGTTGGCGGACTTTAAGGATTCCCTGTAGGATGCACTGTCAGAGCTGCTGGGTGGGTGGATTGGTGTAACGAGGGAGATGATTTTTCTGAATTATGATAGAGAATAGGAATTGCTTAAACTTGGTAAGCCCTTGCTGTGTATAATTATGGTGGGTGACAAAAAAGCAATTACTAGATAATGGAAATCAAAATCTACACCAACTTTATTCGAAGTAGTGAATATAGTGACAGAGATGAAACAACTGGAACTGAGATCTTTAGAAAAGGGTAGGAGTAAACTACATAGGAAAAAATAGGAATTATGGGAACAATACATATAGGGGAGTAATGAGGTTTAACAGAAGGCAGGACTTGAATGAGCTATGTAATGTTTGACTGAAAATGATTGGGTAGATTATAAGTGATGTATAATATCTGCACCTGGGAGTGTGTCAGTATGGTTTCTGATGTAAAATGCTTGCAACTAGGATTGTGCCAGTGTGGTTTGTTTATATATATATATATGGTTTTACCTCACATAAACGAAACACCAAAACACCGAAAACGCAATCACCAAAACCACATAACCGACAGTACAAAAACACGAAATTCCACATGCCCGACAACGAAATAACCGACGGTACACAAACACGAAACCTCATACACTTCACACACCACAATCAACAAACAAAACACATTCCCCGTCCAAAAACCACATACACAACACAGGCACACCAAAATCCCTACAAACCCACACTAAACCTCACATACACAACTACCTACAACCCTAACCCAAACCCTAACCCTAAGGTCCGTCACTGCACACTTACCTGACCTGCTCCCTAACCTAACTCACTTATCCGCCTAACCCAAACACAATCACTACCGCACACTTACCTGACCCGCTCCTAACCCTAACTCACTTATCCGCCCCTAACCCAAACACAATCACTACCGCACACTTACCTGACCGCTCCTAACCCTAACTCACTTAACCCACCCCTATCCACACTTACCTTACTCGCACCCTAACGTCCGTCACTACCGCATACTTACACAGCCTTTTCCCATTTCGGCATCCTCGGCGTCGGTGCTTTCATCCGTTGGGTCGGTCTTCTGCTTGTCGATCTTCTAGGTCCCGTCGCGTCGGTCTTCTGCGCTGTCGATCTTCTGGGGCTCGCGATTTCCCTGTCGATGTTCCGGCGTGTCGTTGAAGTGAGGTAGAACCATATATATATATATATATATATATATATATATATATATATATATATAGATTGCTTATGTGGTAAGTGATGGCTTAATAAAGATGTTTCTTGTTAAGCAAATTAAATTGTAATGTTGCTTAGATTATATGATGTATAGCAATATATGTGAAGTATAATGTTTGTTATTCAATTCCTGCCCTTTTTTTTTTACACCAGAAACATCACTTACGACATACATATGCTCACGCATTCAAGTGATATGTAACCTTTATTTATGTGACCTAACAATTTACCTTGATAGCCGTGTGCCCTTTAATGTTTAATATTAGGGTTAATTGTTTTGGCTTGTTGTGTTCCCATTCTGCTTTTCATGTGTTTAACATTTGAAAATATTATTTATTTATTTACATTTGTTGACCGGGAGTGTCCGACTGGATGTAGGTCCATTTTCAGCGGAGGCCCGGGGAGAAAAGCTCCACAGTTAAAATATACAAACAGTAGTTACATTGGATTTACATAGCGATTAACAATTTGATTAACACAGCAATTAATTACAAACATAGTTACAGATGAAGAACATAGTACATCAGTAGACAACTAGAATCTTTATCTGTGAAGTACATAACAGACATTAACAATTGTTACAATAAGAAGTTCCTGCTGTTTAATAAGTAGTAGGCTTATGAGCATCCGAGCTTGCTATAATCAAGGTAGTTAGTGGGGTGGAAAGAAAGGTAGTGGTTGGATGGGGTGGGTGATAATAGAATGGGAGTTGCAAGGGCATAGCTAGCATGTTTTTAGGTGCACTTTTAGTAAAGTTTTGAAGTGGGTGCATGATGGTACAGAGGTAATTGTGGGTGGGAGGGAGTTCCATAATTTGGCTATGGCGCAAGAGAATAGTGCTTCACCAGCAGAGTTATTGGCTTTAGTGATCTGCAAGGGATTTTTGTTGCTGGATCTTAGTGGTCTGGTGGTGCGATAGGGTTGGAGTAGTTTCTGGAGGGATGGGGCATTTAGTGGATGGTTGACTAGTTGGTGGGCGAGTGAGAGTTGATACCATTGAAGGAGGTGAGGGAGTTCAAGCCAGCCCAGTTCAGCAAGTGAGAGACAGCGGTGACTACGGTTGGATGCCCCTGTGGCGAATTTGGCAATTTTGTTGTAGCAGGTCTCTAGCTTGTTTAGATCACATTACCTTAGGTTGGTATATATTGGAGAGGCATAAAGTAGGGTGGAGATAAGGTGGGAATTTGCTGCAGAAATCTTTGCAGCTTTGGTGAGTAGTTGCTTATTTCTGTATAACGCTCCTAGTTTTTTGTGGACTTTTTTTATGGTCATGGATATGTGAATGTCAAATTTTAATTTGTCTATTTCCACTACTAGCAATTTGGTGTGTTCTGTTGGGTGTATAGTGGTGATGTCTTTTGCTGTGATGTTAAAGTGAGAGTTGTTTTGAGTATCTTTGGTGGGTTTGAAGAGGAATAGTATAGTTTTGTTTGGGTTGAGTATTAATTGGGCATTGGATAACCAAGTTTCAACAGAGGAAAAGGCTTCCTGTGTGACGTTTTGCAGTTTGGGTAGGGACTGGGCTGAGCAGATGATGGTTGAGTCATCTGCGTATTGTATGAGTGTGCCATGTTTGGTGGCAGAGGCTAGATTATTGGTGAAAATAGAGAAGAGTAGGGGTCCAAGGATGGATCCTTGGGGAACCCCTATAGAGGCAGGTAGTTGGGGAGATAAGTCATTCTGCCAGACAACGGATTGTTGGCGGTCAGACAGGTAACTCTGAAACCAGTTGGTGACTGATTGAGAGAAGGATAGGTTATTGAGGTCAGAGATGAGTTGTTTGTGTGGGACAATGTCATATGCTTTAGATGGGTCTAGTAAAGTAGCAGAGGAGTCATTGTTTTTATGCTGAAGGATAGTGTTAGTAAAGGAGAGTAAGGCAGTGGTAGTGCTATGGTTTGGTCGGAAACCATGCTGAGTATTGGAAAGGAGGTTGTTAGTAAGGAGGTAGTCTGAGACCTGAGAGTGAATGCATCTCTAGTATTTTGGAGAGTGGAGAGAGAATAGCTATGTGGTGGTAATTGGTTAGTTCTGTGGAGGGGAATTATATGTGATACTTTCCATAGTGTGGGAACATAACTTTCTGACAGAGATCGGTTAATCAAGATGGATACTGGGTAGGCTAGAGCATCAGCTGCAGTTTGTAGGTATTCACTTGGGAGGTTGTCTGCTGCTAATTTGGTGGGCTTAAGTTTAGTTAAGAGTTTTTTTATGTTGGAGGTAAGTACAGGAAAAAAGAGAAGGCAGTGGGGAGATTACTAGTTGAAGGTGTGGGTTGGAGGGGAGGGGGGTTGTGTTGTTTAGCTAGTGATAGTATGGTTTGTGTGAAGTGTGTTGAATGAGGTAGCAGTATTTTCGGAGGAGTGAGGGATGTTAGGAGGAGGGGTACTGACTTTACCTGGGTGGAGGATGGAGTTTATGGAGGGCCAGAATTGTTTGGGGCTGTGTTGGGAGGAGTCTAGGGCAGACTGGTTGTATTGGAATTTGTCCTGTTTTATTAGCTTTTTGACTGCATTGCGTAGTTCTAGGAATTTCTGTCTAGTTGAGGGGGTTTTGGTTTTGCGCCAGTGCTCCCAGGCTTTATCCCTGTTTTTCATTTCTGACTTAGTGGTTTTCTGTAGCCATGGGGAGGGTTGTCCTTTGGTTCTGGAAAGTCTTATGGGGGCATGGTAATTAAGGATGCTCAGGAAGGTAGTATTAAAAAATTCAACTCCGTCATCAAGACTGAGGTACTTTAGAGGATGCCAGTTACATTCTTTGAGCGATGAGATGAATGTGAGTGGGTTAAAGTTTAGTTTTTTATGTATTTGACGGTAGATGACAGGTTTAGCTTTGTGTAGGTATTTTTTGAGTAGGAATGTTGGGGAGTGATCACTGAGGCTTGATAAGCAGCCTGTTATATATGACTGGGGGCTCTTACTGACTAGTATCCAATCTTGGGTAGTGTGCGTTCTGGAGTTTTTATTTATCCTGGTTGGCGACTGGACTAGTTGGGTGAAACCATGAAGGTTTACATGATGGGTTGGATGGTTGCCAGAACAGGATTGCCAGTCAATATTGAAATCACCTAAAATTATAGTTTCTTGGGGGAGATGGTGGGTAGACCAGCTGAGGAGGTTTTCTAGTGGAGGGGTGTTTTGGCCAGGTGGGAAGTAGCATCCAATTATGTTGATGGTTTTTGAAAATATCTAATTTTAAACATGATAACATATCCCTTCCCTACTTTATGAATGTAATAGGCGTTGCCTTCAGTAATTGTTTTGTATCTCTGTTTACATTATAAGATTTTTATGTACCCGTGTGGATTTTTAGCATTATAAAGAAATATATTTGCTGCACTGTAAACAAACATTCATATTGCTAGCTTGCTTGTCTGTGTTGGCCGTTGCTTGTTATAACTGTACAATGATTGCACTAAGAATACATTTTTAGGTCTTTACTAATGGTTTGTTACTTTCTGTGTCTCATTCACAGCTGGTATTCTCCTTCAATGATAAGCTGTTTGGACTGATTGTAAAGGATATAGAAGCCATGGACCCCAGCATCCTGAAAGGCGAGCCTGCCACTGGCAAACGACAGAAGGCAAGCTATCTTTTCTTTATTGCTGTACATTTATTGTGACATTTAGGTCCTTTTGTTTTAGTAGTGTCATCACTAAAGTACTCATGTTGAACTTGGGATTGTGAAAAGTGTGCAGCTATGTAAACAGGAGGGTTGGCAAAAATAGATGGTGACTGGCCATTCAGCTATGAGGTGGCTATGGACTGACCATCCAGCTGTAGCTTTCTTTTTCCTAGGAGGATTGGAGAGGGATCTCTGCTGCATTAGAATCCTTGAACAGAGGCCAGAGTTCACAGGAAGTGGCTGCTGAGTAGTGATGAGTAGACTGTTTTATGTTTTGCTGTTCTTGGTGTTAGCAATATGGCACAATCTGATGGCCATTGCAATGTGTCCTGCTCCCCCGCCCCTCTATCTGAAGAAAATTAGATCACTGTGTGTACTTTGAATCTCTTTCACATCCATGGTGTTCCTAATATGTGAATGGTGACTGCAGCATACAGGTGAAAGTTGGGACCATGGGTAGGGCATGTGATATTGAAAGGCTTGCCATTCATTGTTGGTGGGGGAGGGTCTTGGATTTTGGTGAGGGAGTGTTATATTAGTAATCATGTTTTATTTTCCAGGGACATAGTGTGAGTTGGATGCCATCTGCTAAGTGTTTTCCACACCCCTAATCTCCTTGCCCCTTTACAGTTCTGTACTGGACTGTAGGTAGATAATGCATTCGTGTTTCCATGTTCATGCCCATGCAGCCTACGTATATGCTTTGATGTCCTGGTATCCTGTTCAACTGGCCTCTGTTAGGATGCATTTAGTATAGGAGCCCCTTTGCACCCCTCAAATGGGCGAATTGGCATCAACTACTTAAACGTATCAACCGTGATCACTAGTACCATACCAGGGCTCCATCCATTTGTAATATGGAACCTGCTTAGTTATATTTTTTACTTACAAAACCAAGGCTTATTCTGTATTCAGCTCAATGTTTTCATTTTTTGCTGCAGTTACAGCACAATCAGAAAAGTTCTTGTTTAACCTCACAGGATGCCACACATGGGGAAATGAGTGATCTGTTGTGCAGGACAGCTAAACCCACAACATTTGACCCACTGAGTACAAAGATTTTATGCAAATATTGTGTTAATGGCATTCCGCTACATAATCACAAAGTCAGACACTCTTGTGCAGTTAGCACCACATCCCCTTACATTTTTTTTCTAACATCTTGCACAAATCGGATCTTTATAGTATTCATTTACATTTCTTTTCAAATTATATACTGTTTTACTTCACTGACTACTCACTTTTAACTCCGTCGGTGTACACACCACCTCAGGTCTCTCTGAAAAGAGGCCATTGTCCTAGTTGGACTAACCTGTTCAACAAAGTGTAAATAAGTAAGTAAAACTTTTTGAATTACTGTGTGTTCTTTGTCTCCAAGTGTTTTTTCAGTTACCAGATATTCTGGTGGGATGCTGAGTGCTCTTCATAATAGCCACACCTCATGGCTCATACTAGTGCCAGTACAAATCATGTGCTATAATACTGATCTTAAGTTTTGGAATGGATTTTACAAGTAAAGGTAATGTGTTATTATTTCTAGCACTACCTGCTTTAGAAAAGTTCTGTATAACAACTGATAATCTGCAGATTTCCTCAGCAACATTTTCCTTCTGTATAACTGAGTATTTAAATGCATACAGGCTGTTTCCTAAGTTAAGTAAAAAAATCCTCTAACTGAAAAGCATCAGTAGAAGCTTACATCAAATTGTCATGGACCTACCCTAACTTAGACCTGGCTTTTTATTGTATTCAGTTATTGTACCCAGAATACATGCTGCTTTCTGTTTAAATACTCTGCAAATTGGTTTGTTTAGTTGTTTTATTCTTGGTTAACTAGCATAAGTTTTCTTTGTATATTATGGCTGCTAGGTGAACCAATTGCTTATATTTTTCTTTTTTAACATATTGAAAAATCGAATAAAATTAAATTTCACAAAAAAACAAAAACAACAAAAAAGTGGCTTAAAAGTGGTTTCAACAGTTCACTGCTGCCATCACATGGCAGTAATAGTGTGTCCGCACTTTGTGCCCTAAATTAGCCAACATCCAGCATTGCTTATAAAGCTTGAGTTTAATCAACCAAGATATTCAGTTATTTATAGTATGTACAACAGTTTTTTCTTCTGTAGAACACTTCCTTGAGGAAATTATCTTGATATCATTAAGGAGATAAATGATAAACCAAGTAACTTCTTTCTAGATGATTTCAGTTACCCAAGCATTGGTTGGCACATTCATACCACTACAAATGGATACGCTAGGTGTTTCCTAGACTTTAATACTAGTATGCTAGTGCAAGTTGTAAAGTTGTTCAGCTGTTTAGAAAAGTCAGTATCTGACTGCCCTAAATATAATAGTAAACTGAAGAATAAACTACTTTGGTGGAACTTCTATATTAATAAACTGTATAGTAATGGAATAAAGTGAAGTATTTTAAGAAGTACCCATCATCTTATCTTTGGACCATGCTGAAACATGCCATCAAGAAACTTAAGAGCAGTGTTAGAAACTATAAAGCAGAATATGAATGCTATAGATATCAAAGAAAACAGTACATCTTCCTTTAGTTATAACTGGAAATTAAGGAATTGTGTCCAAAAATGCACTGGTAATATCACATATTCCGATCCCAAAGTTATAGTCAAAATATTAGCAGACAAATGTAGTGTTAAATATACCTCACCATATTGTTATCCACACTATTCCTGCAAATTTAGTTTCCATGGAATCACTTTGGAACAAACTTTAGAATCTTAGTCAAAGGCTGAAAACAATACTTCCATGGGAACAGACATCATACTGTGCTGTATTCTCCTCAGTGATAAGTACAAACTGCCAGATCCTGTACTTAAACTGTTCACCCTCAGCCTTTCCACAGGGTTTCTGCCTGATATGGAGAGGCCAGCTACTGTGACTCCAGTACACAGGTATCCCCATTACAAATCCAGGTAATTAATGTCACCAGTCTTATATGCAGAGCCATGGAATATATTGCAGTAGAACTCCTAGAACTCATTCTGCAGGCATAGACAGCATAACTGATCTAGACACCACTTGGTTTAGTTTTTTTGAAGTTCTGTCTCAGGAACATAATAAGCTTATTTGAAAAGTTTATGGGGGTTATGGGCAGTGGTCACTCTGGGCACTGTACTTATCCCGGACAAGGCTTTTGACACTATTCCCCATGCTGGTATTAATGGAAAATCATACAAATTTAATGTAAACTTATGTTTTGTCTGCTACATTGCAGATTGACTGCCCAACAGATCCTAATATTATGAAAGTTGCTAGTAACATCTCTAAACATACAGTTGAAACTATTGGGATACCACAGGGCTTGGTACTGGACCTCCTTCTGGTTTGGCATTTATTTTGCAGCTATCCCAACCCATATCCCAGAAGTGTGGTTCACTAGATTTGTTGAAGACTGCAAGTTTGACACTGTTATCTGCTCATCTACTGATAAACAATTCCTGTAAGGATTGATATATGCACATACCTGGTGTATCGAAAACAATTGTGTTTGGCAAAAAAACTGCTGCCAGCTCATGTCATAAATGACACTGCTCTTCAGACAGATATGGTCATAAGAGCCCAGAGTACATTCGTAATGAATCTCTCTCTCTCTCTCTCTCTCTCTCTCTCATTCGACCTTCACATTTCCACCATAGTCAGGAAATTCTTCTGTCTGGCCAAATTAATTTCCAAGGGAATATTTTTAAGATATGAAGAACTCATCCTACCACTGTACTTTTCCCTTGTCAAGACCCATCATCAAATAAAGTGCTCCCTTTGGTATGTATAAATCCATGCATATCACTCTGCTAGAAAGGCCCCAAAGATTTCTAACAAAGAAAACTAAAAGCCTTAAATCGTTCAACCGTCATGGTAGATTAGTATGATTGTACTTGTACTCAGTAGCCTATCAGCTGCTACACAATGACTTGTGTCAGTCTTTTTAAACTGTGAAAGACCTTATAGGACCTCACATTTCTTTGCAAAATTAGTGTCACTCCAAGCACTCGCACTAGGGATCTAAATCTACACCAGCAGATAAATGAAATGTATTGGAGGGATAGGTTTCCAACTAAATGTTTTCCGAGCCTGTGGTATAGGTTACCACTAGAGGTAGAAGAAAGTACAAATTTACACCGTCCCTGCTTAGATTGGGAGATGAGCACTATTAAGTGCTTGAAAATGGAGGCAAGAACATTTGAGTGAGTCTTCTTAAAGGTGTATATGGCAAAGGATCGTATGGTCCCTGTGATCAATTGCCTGGCATTGCTGTTGTGTTCCTATATGTGTATAAAATGTGTAACTGTGTGTGTGTGTATATTGGTCTGTCTATATGAAGAGTTTAGTTAGTCTTTGAGTAGCTTTTCAGGTGTCAGGTAGACCTCCCCAATTTTGAAGTCCTCAACACCCCCCAAAAATCCTCTGTATGAATTGAAAAAAAAAATAATAATAATAATTTTCTTCGTGTCATAAATGTTGCTCCTCTTCGTACAAATATGGTCATAAGCATTTGCAGTGACTCTCTCTCTTATTTGATCTTCATGTTTGCACCATTGTTAAGAAATTCTTTTGTCTGGCCAAGTTAATTTCCAAGGGAACAAACACAACAGTTAACACAACACCCCAACCCCATGTAGAAAATGGGAAAAAGAGGGTTGATGATGAATTTCTTTGAACTGTAGCAAATGGCTTCCTACAGATAGAATAGTTAGAAAAGTTCGGCTGTGACCACAATTATAGTATCGGCATTTGCTGATTGCACCTCCCTAACACTTTGCACTTAGGGCAGCTGACCCCTTCAGCCCCCACCCCCATCTACACTTCTAGGTTAAAACCTTGTGGGTTATTATTAGTATTATTATTTTGTTAACAGTCATTTTAAAAGATCTGCTTAAAGGAGGAGATTAAAGTTGTATTACTCCAAGTGAACTTTCCCCTGTGGTCATCATAGTGCTTGTCCTTATGTAATTAAGGAAGTAAATTTTATAAATGGACAGTGATTTAACACCACGGAATATTCCAACTGTAGTAGTGAAGAAATGGTATTCATTCTGAGGTCCTGCGGCTTAAAGTCAAAGGCTGTTTTAAAGCAGGCAACAGGAGCACATCAGAAACATACATAATCTTAATAAGGAGATTCCATTTGTTGGACATTTTCATCAGGTTCAGAAGGCACACATTAGGGATTTAAAGATGACTATTTTGCATCAGATTAAACTTTATGAAATAAGTGGAGGTACAAAACATCTCTTGATTGAAAATCAAACCCAATTTATTCTGAAATATAGAACTGTGTGCAGCTTTATGGACTCATCTGAGAGTGAAACTGGAGTGCTCTTATGACTTTATTCTTCTGGTATTTTATTGGCTGTTCACTACTTATTTGTTTTGCTACCTTATTGGCTGTTGATTAATTAATGTTTTTTTTCTGAAATCCCCGGAAGACTGAATTGCTAGGATTGTTTAGTTTATTTTTAGAGTTTTGAATTTTAGTTCTGCAGTCATTTTATTATAAGAGATTATTATTACAGCTGGTAAGATCCCTCTCGTCTGTTGTGTGCTGCCTAGAGATCTAATGTTCTCCAGGATGTAGTCACATACAGCCATTATAGATTAGGGCAGGAAATGTTGCATGGTACTTACCAAAGGCTGTATAAAAATAATATATTACCTTAATATGCACAGTCTTAAAATGTTTCTGTTACATCTTATTTCTATTAAGTACCTGAAAGGAAACCAGATTTCAAATGATTAGAGTACACTGCTTCATCAAAAGAGGTGTATATGAGAACTGTTAGACTGTGGTGGTGGTGCTACGGTAGTGTTGTCGCCTCACAGTTAGACGTTGCACGTTCGATTCTCAGGTAGAGCGTCTTCTGTGTGTCGACATGCGTGAATGGGCATTCCTTCGTTGAAGGTTGTGCGTTAGGCCGGCAAGCCAGCACGTAAAAATCTACTGCCAATCATTAGCGGACCTGAGTTCCACTGTAGCGACCCCTAACCGGGAAAAGCCGAAAGACTGTTAGACGGTGGAAAGTTCAGATGAAGTACAGGGTAAAACTTTTTTTCTTGGAATTTTCCTCATTGTTATAATTTCCACCAGCTGTGAAAACTTGTTTGTGGTTCCTACATCCATTGCTTTAGAGTTACTTCTAACTCCTGTAATCTTTCCATGAGCAGGCAGGGAATGGAAGTAGATACCTAAGCTTTCTTTAGTGCCCCCCCCCACACACACACACACACACACATACACACACTTGCACAGTAACTCAGATGTTTTAGAGTTGCCAGTCTACCTAGTACACATCTTTTGGATGTGAATGGAAATCAAGGTACCTGGAGAAAAACAGTATGAATGTAGGAAAGATGTGCAAACTCTACATAGAAAGCACCTTAGCAAAGAATCAAACCAGAGAATCTCTTGCTGTCAAGTGACCGTGCTTTTCACTATTTAATTAAGGAGACTTTTGAGGTCTCATTACTCCATGATCTTTATGCCATTATACCAATCACAGTGCTTATTAGTCTCTTTGGACATGTCTGCTTACTGTGTAGCATCTTAGCCTGCACACTCTTTCTTCTTCTGCTGGCTGACGACAACTGTCTTGGTATGTTTCCAGCAGGCAGGGAGGCTGAAGTGGAGTTATATGCTGTGTTTCCTACTTAAATGCTATTGAGTGGAAAGCACGTGATGAAGTCAGCAGTCCTGCAGTTATTGGGTGTCATTGCTAATGCCTTATTTTGCCTAGAGCCTTGCTTCACTTGTTTGTGGTCTCTAGTATGAAGTGAATGTGTTACGAGTCACCCCCCCCCCCCCCCGGCCCAGAAATGGTAAACTTATTCCTGGCTACTTGAATCCCCTCCCCGAACTGATCCTCAGACACCCAGTTCACTAGCCTAAACCTAGTCTGTTGGTTGCACAGATGAATATGGACCAATCATAGATAGGAGGACATTTAGAAAAGATGTATGACAGTATTAGTGTTCTTTTGGAGATGTTCCTTTGTTGGTGAAAAGTTTTTTTTTTTTTTGGGGGGGGGGGTTATCTGGAGAAAAAGAAATGATTACTGTGTTTGTGAGCATACCCTTTAATCCAGATGCAGTGGATGCTAGCGTAGACCATAGGGAAAGTGACGTATGTCATTGTACATGCTGAGAACGCTTATGGAGTACTGAGCAGTAGGAAGGAGGCTAGCTGTGCTACCCAACCCAGTTTTGTCCCAGAGTGCTTTGGACGCCTGAATGGTGGAAAAGCTTCAAAAGTTCATTTTTAAAAAATATCCAGTTATCCAGCCTCTTGTTGACTAGCCTAGTATGAATGTGGTTTAGAGGCACTGGTAGAGTTGAGGAGTATCCATTAGACTGGGCCAGTTAGATTCGAATGCATGAAATGTTGAAATGTATACATTGAGCTTCCATAAAGTTTCTAGTAAAATATTTGTATTTAATGTTCACATTTTTGAAATTTTGCTTGCAGATCGAAGTTGGACTGGTTGTTGGCAACAGCCAAGTGGCATTTGAAAAAGCTGAAAATTCCTCCCTGAATCTGATTGGTAAGTCCAGTAAAGTCAAAAGGTCCTATATGATGTAGATTATTACCATTACTACTGTGCTGATGAAAATCATTTTATATAACTTGTGGAGGCATGGAGACAAGTTGAGAGAATATTTGAATACTTACTGTGGAAATTTGAAACTCAGAAAAGGCTGCTGTATCAAGAGAGCTTTGTGATTAATGGCTATGAGCGGGAAGTGGGAAGTTGAGTGTGTGTGTGTGTATGTGTGTGTATATATATATATATATATATATATATATATATATATATATATATATATATATATATATATATATATATATACATACACACACACATATATATCCAATCAGTTGGTTTGTGGCTTTGAATAAGTCACATGACCTACTTATGTTTCCATTCTTCTGCATCTGTTTCTGTATGTAAAAGCAGCACCTTCTCACCAACCTTGAATGTTTCAGTTTCTACATGTATATTATAAGCAAACTTGTATTATTTTACCTTGGAACTTGACACAGAATTTAACATTACTAAGTGATTACTTTATTTATACACCACAGGCTTTATTTCTTTATCATATCATTTTGCTGGAAACCTCATTTGTGTCCCGTTCTTATAATATCTGTGTAACATCATCTACCATGTGAATGCTCTTGTTACATCATATAAATGACTAAATAGGTTCATAGGTTTATACTAGGCTAACGACCACCAGGGTCTTTACAAGCCTAGTTGTGCTACCCAACCCAGTTTTGTCCCAGAGTGCTTTGGACGCCTGAATGGTGGAATGTGTTACTAAAGAGGTAGTTAAGGGTTATGGGGGGTGGGGGTGTTGAGGATTAATTTGCTTACTGTTGACCTCAGTCCATCAAAGACATGGGGGCCAGACAGGGTGAATTTGCACTTTCCCATCCATGATCAAGGTTTCTTTTGAATAGGGCCATGGAGAGACTCTGTTTCATGTAGATGGGGGAGTTTGTTCTACACTGTGAGGATCCTTTGAGACACATATTGGCCCCTCCAGCATGTTCCATTTATGTCGCTGTCAGAGTTCAGCTCCTTGGGTCTAGTATTTCTGGTGATTTTTTGCTTGTGGATGTGCCAGAAATCCACCAGAGCTGGATATGAGGATGTCTTGTATGACAGGCATAGATCACCTCTCAGTAACTTGTAGCCAAACTGGGATGGCTCCATTGTCTGTAGGTTGCCAATGTCCTTGTTGAACATAACCATGATAATTCATTCCACGAATTGCATATTAGAATTGTCAGAATAATAGGTCTGTAGTTCCTGGGATCAGTTGATGGTCCACCCTTATGAAGAGCAGTGACCATAGTGGCCCTCCATTAACTTGGTATCTAACCTGTTTTGAGACTGTAGTTGCCTCAAGTGGTCCTGCTTAAGTCATTTTTAGGCTGTTTAAGAGGCAACTGGGCCTACTGTTGTGGGCCACTGAAGCAGTGTTTTTGGCCTTAGCAAGCGCCTCCAGGACCTACTCCATGTTGATAGTTGGGGAGGATATGCTAGAAGGAATTTCACAGGGGGTAGTGGGGGGGGGTAGGAGTGAAGTTAAAGCTAAAGTTATCAGCCAGTAGATTTTCTATGTCACCTTGGTCTGTTAAGGTTGTGTCATTTACCACCAGTTCTGCACACTGCTGAGTATTACCTTTAAGGTTCATGACATGGCTGAAGAAGGCCAAGTGATTGTCCTCAGCTTGGGAGGCTATCCTGACTTCTTTATTGGATTTGTTGGATTTTATTAGACCTGTTAGTTTCTTGTTTAGTTGAATCAGAGAACACTTGTCTCTATGAGAGTTGTTTTATTCCGATTTTGGCCATGATTTCTTTTGTTTTGTCATATAGCCTGTTAAAGTAAGGATTCTACCAGTGTGTTTTTTGTTAGATCTGGGCCTACTTTCTTGTAGGTACAGCAGCCTCAATGCAGCCATTTATATGTTTGGACATGGCTTTTGCAAATATGTTTGCATAGGTAGCTGTGTTCCTGGGGTTTGGGGGGAGAAGTGAATTTGGACAGATTACTGTTTAATAGGATGTAATTTGCTTTAGAATAATTACTATCTGTTATAGTTTTAGTTGGATTTTCATGGTTGATTTTTATTTTGAGGAAGACAGCTTTGTGGTTTGACTTCATCAATGAGGACTTGACATGGGAGTGAGGGGAGAGGTGCATTGCTCTCCCGTATTGGTGAGTACTAGGTCCAATATTGTTAATCCTTTGGTTGGAGAGTCCACTGTCTGGTCCAGGATGTTTATGTTGATAAAGTCTAGGAGAAGTTGTGCCTGTGAATTAGAGGCAGTGTACATTTTCCAGTCTTTAGTGGAGCAGTTGAGGTCTGCTATGAATAGGGTATTTGGTTGGATAGCGAGCACCTCTAGTAGGTCAAGATTCGAGCTTTGAGCTTCGTGGGTCATAGAGGGCAACCTGTAGTTGGGCCAGGACATGGTAAGGAACCTTGTCCATGGTGACTTGAACATAGGATGATGTCCTGGAGCTCATCTGTTTAACCAACCTAGAGTTGTATTTGCTGCTAACATAGATCAGGAGAACTTCACCTTTAGTCCCTGTCCTTGCCACTGTTGGTCTAAATGTGTGGAAGGCACTGTAGCTTTCCACTGCCAGAATACTTTCTATAGGTTTAAACCAAGCCTTGGTAACAGCACAGACAGCTGCATTCTCTAGAGTGAGGAGGGCTTGTAGGGGGACAGGTGCAGACCGTCCTTGGCAAAACATACTGGGCTGTTAACCATGTCCTCCCATACTGATAGATATTGGATTCCCCTGGAGTGATACCAGAAACCAAGGCAGTTGTTAAAATCAATCATTTTCTTTTCATACTGTGGCATCATCCTAGGTAAAGGTAGAATGCTACTCAATGCAAGGCATGTACCTGTCTGTGACACACATTCAGAGAGATCCATGTCTTTTTTCATATACTCCAGTGAGGTATGTCTGAGGTCATTTACACACGCATGGACTGTGACAAAATCATACTGGTACTTGTGGTGCAGTGATATTGCAGATCCTAGGTCCAGATAGTCAATTAGCAATTATCCTCTCCTTGTCCAGCCTGATGAGGGGAGTATCTGTGTGTTATACAGTAGAATCACCAGTGACAAAAAGTACTAGGCAAAGTGTTTTCTTGCCTTCTCAGCAATCCAAGGATGAGAGGTTATAATGAGCAATGACTGACTTTTTTGGCCATTTTAGAAGAAGAGATACATACCTGGAAACCACGATGATCAGAATTACCCAGTGGGCATATGGCAGTGATCTTAGGAATGCAGCTGACACAATCAGTGACCAGCAGGTCAAAAATATTATTGTGTGTTAGAAAATCAAGGAGTTGTGTGAAATTATGCAAGGAAAGCATATCTAAAAACTCTCCCTCATGAATAAACAGCCAGCACCAGCTCTGCAGTTTTTTTTTGTGAGTAATTGAAGTTGCCTAACAAAATGCAGCTGACATTATCCAAAATACTACTTAGATCTTGAGTGTTATTTGCTAATCCAGATTAAATGTAGTACTCCTATAGCAAGCAATTAGTTTTCTAGAGTGGCTACTGTTCTGAAGTTCCCAGATAGCCATGATGATTTTACCATTGTTGTTGCAAGTGTGTAACTTGGCCACAACTGAATTATGTATAAATTGATCCCCCTACCCCCAAATGTTAGTTCTTAGACCCTCAATTTTTTTAAATCTGGGCATATTAATACTGTTATCGTGACAGGCTTCAGTTATAACCAGAACTTTGAAGTCTTATAAAAGAATGAGATCATGAGGATTATGTTTGGCAAACATCAAAAACTTTTGTGCCCTGATTCAGGAATGGGGTCCATTCCTGCCCATTTATTTACTTTTGTGTATTTTATTTATCCTTTGTTGGCCGAGTTAGTCCCACTAGCCTAGTGGCCTCTTTTTTGGGGATACATGCTGTTGTATTATATCATAAAGTCCTCCAAAGCTAGTTACGAAAATAAAATTGCCAAAGATTCCAAAGACAACCACAAGGCATTCTATAGTTATGTCAAGAATCTAAATGGCAATGCCCAGATCTGCTCTGAGCTACAACAGAATGGCATTAAATATACAGATCCCAAGGACATTGCCAATATCCTGGCAGATTGATTCAGTGCCAACTTCACCCCCCTCTCACCCCCTAAAGGACCCATCTCAATACAGAAAGATTGCCAAATTCCGGTAATCACAGCCACACAGGTAAAAAACACACTCTCCAAAGCTAAGAGTACAGCAGCCATGGGACCAGACGACATCACGGGCTGTGTACTACATGAACTACAAAATGAACTGGCACCTCACATAAATGTCATGTTTAATCATAACCTCACCTCAGGCTTTGTGCCCACTGAGTAGAGCACAGCTACAGTTATCCCACTTGACAAGGGGGGATCCAACTTAGATCCTGGGAACTACCATCCCATCAGTCTGACGAGCTTGATCTGCAAGGCCATGGAACGTATTATCATGGAACTTATAAACAAAGACATTGGCAGCCTTCAAACACTTGACCCCACCCAGTTTGGGTTTGTGAAGTGCCGATAGTGTCTCCTAAACCTGATTGACTTCTTAGAATCAGTCTCCTGAGCCGTCGACGAAGGGTAAGGCAGTCCACACAGCCTATCTGGACCTCACCAAGACATTCGACACCATTCCCCACTCTGGAATCATAGATAAACAACTTACTAAGCTGGGCATAAATCCATACGTCACTCGATGGATTGCCAACTGGCTTACTGACAGAACCCACACTGTAAAAGTAGCCAACTCCAAATCCAGCTCCAGACAAGTGGAGTACCTCAAGGTTCAGTCCTGGGACCGCTCTTGTTTGGCATTTACTTCTCTGTAGTACAGGCCAACACTGAGGGACTCTGGCTAACAAAGTTCGCAGATGACTGTAAACTGGGAGCCATTATTGAATCCCCAAATGATGTGGATATTCTACAAAAGGGCCTTACAGAAACAGATGCTTGGTGCCAAAGCCATGGGCTCAAGCTCAATGCCAAGAAGTGTTTAGTTATCCCCTTTGGGAAAAACCATGTACCCATGAATTACCACGTAGGTGGCAGTACACTAAACACCGAAAGTGTGATAAGAGACTTAGGAACACAGGTATACAGTGGTCTCACCTTCGGTAACCACATCGCCACAACAGTCAGGAAATCCTTCTATGTGGCACACCTCATCATTAAGGGCTTTTCACCCAGAAAAAAGGAGGTCATTGTCCCACTGTACTCATCCCTCATTAGACCAATCATAGAGTACAATGCTCCGTTTGGTATGTACCTCACAAGACATCTGCAACAACTGTAAAGGCCACAGAAACACCTCACTAAAAGAATCACAGGCCTAAAGCAGATGCCCTATGCTGACCGACTAAAAAAACTCCAGCTATACTCGGTCATATGTCGTCTACTCAGAGGCAATCTCTGGTTAACATACAAGGCCATGTCAAACCCAGAGCTGTTGGACATGCTACACTTAAAGAAATCCCAATCCATCATCACAATGAACAAAACATGCTGGAGGGATAGGTTCCTGACCCAGAGACTCCCCATAATCTGGAATAGACTGCCCATACATGTCACGCAGAGCTCCTCCTTGGCCCTCTTCAAAAGGAACCTTGACAACTGGATGGGAGATAGGAAATTTACCCCGGGGATCACGTCGGTCGCCCTGCTAGACTGGGGTCCAGGGAAGTAAATATTGTGTGAAGAAATAGCGAATTGTTATGGCTAGGCTTGTATAGGCCCTAGGGCCAATAGCCTAGTACCAACCTATGAACTACAATGGGAATTTTGGCCATGGCATTGGGGAACTTTCCCATCTCTTTTCCATATGTGCGTGGAGTCTTTTCCATTTGCCTGAACTATCTCCAGCTCAGACAGATGTGACCTTGGTTTAATGATTCATTCAAAGAATGACACACTCAGGAATGCATCACCCTCTCCCCTTCCAGTTTTGCACTGTACTGTCAGCAGTCTAGTCACCTGGAGTGGAATAAAACCCACAGCCTTCTGATCTTTCAGCACCAAAGGCAAGTGTGCAAATGGTTGCACCACTAAGACTGCTATAAAGACAGGCCTCAAGGGAGTTGAACCCAGGACTTTCTGCAGTGAAAGTTTCTTAAACACAAGAATAACTTGTGAACTACTGTTGGAGCCATTCACTATAGTAATAACCGAAAATATTTAGAGAAGATTTAAGAGAGAGACTGCAATTGTTTGACTGCTCAGTAGAAGAAATAGGTCAGATTTATTTCTGATGCATGAAATCTCTAAGAAAAAGTATGACCCTTTTGGGAATAAGGTCAGTGGCCAGACCAGAGTCCTGTGTCCTGATTGGACTGCAATTGGAAATGATAAATTTGCCTCCCACTGCTCTTCCCCTGACTTTCCCAGACTCTTGAATTTGACTGCCATTACTACTTTGTCTTTATCTTTTTAATTCTGTCTCCTGATTTGTAAGCATGTTTTCCACATATAAACCTTCAGACATCATGTCTTGATTGGTATTTATAGTATTTGTAGCTGTATAAGTAGAGTTACAAGGAACTATAGGCCCAGTTACATAAACATTATGTCACAAAGCCCCTGACGTACCAGAAAGGTACCTACTCCAGATTCAGCAAAGGTAGGGCAGATGGGCACACTAGTGATTTCAAGTTCAGTTTGACTGGAGTAACAGATTGTATTGATAGAAGGCTAAATTGAAATGCTAGACCTAGTAGGACATAATAGGGTCCAGTCTGTTTAGACACTGATATTTTCTGAGGAACAAAAGCTTTTGTTAGATTGAGGAAATTCAGAAATCTCTTTTTTCACACCTAGCAGTGTGTTTTCACTGTTAACCAAGCTAGCACTTTTACTGCAAGTAATCATATCAGTGTTTGAAAAGGCCCCTTTCTTGGTGCTCTACCTGGAACATTTACAGCATTGGTAAATAGCATTTTCCTTAAAGGGACAATCCCAGGTTTTAAAACTAGGGTCCGAGTTAAGCTGACAGAAGTCATGCCCACTTCGACACGTCACTTTCATTCCTACCCACAGTGTCATTTTACTTTTAAATATCCTGTAAATCCACACTTCCAGTCTTGTTTCAGCTCCCAGGATAAACTAATCTGTGGATTTGTGTTCCTCCCTGACTAGCACTGGATTGGGGAAGTATGCTGCCAGCTCCTGGCTCATATTTAAAATAAACAAAGCTGTGCCAGGGAAAAGAGACATCAATGTATACTAATTTTTAAGTTTTGCATCACTCATGCTTCTACGCATTTACAAGCACCCCGCTCATAAAAAATAGTGCATTTGTCTAGTACTATTCAGAAATCAGCACATATCAAACTAGAAGCTGAAAAAGGAACAGAAGTGTTTGTCTATTAATGCTCCAACCTTCTGTCACACACCTGCTTCCTATGGAATTTCTAGCAGGTCAGAAAGTCACTCCACCAGGCTAGTATTCAAAAATCAGAATACAGTAAAACGAAAGAAAGAGAAATATGGTTTCCACTACTGTTTGCCTGGCTCAAATGCTTTCTATATAGGTAGAAGCCATGTTATAAAATTGTTGTATATGCCCAGGATTCACAATCACCACAGGATAAAATATGAAATGAAAGAAGCAAAAAACTCTGTTTACTAATGTTTTAAAAGTCTTGCATTACTTGTGTGCTTTCTAGAGTAGCAGCAAAAGTCAGGTCATAAAATGCTTGAAAGGCTATTTTTCTCAATGGGTAAAATACACAGATTAAACTAATGAATGGCTCACAGGGAGAGCTGTTGTCAGTACAACTGCAATTTGAGATGGAATTTGGCTAACAACTTTGAAACTTCCTTCAGACACACTTTCCTCAACCCCGTCAGCCAAACGTGAGTATGCTCAGAAAGACAAACTTGAAATGTAAACAAAGGCTGAATCAAAACAAAAAATCCCTGGGACTGTCCCTTTAAGTAAGGATGAAATCCAACTCTGAGCTAATTTATCCATAATATGAGACTAAAATCCATCAATGCTCAGGAAATACAAGTGAAATTTTGTAATATGTGGCCCTTACCCCCTTGCCTTTGCTCCAATTGTGTATGTTGCAGTGAAGTGTTAGGATGTGTATTAACATCTTTGCATCATTCAAAGAAAATAAGAGATACAGAAATTCAAGGATGTACTTGGTATGGTAGTGAAGAAAGGCTGACCCTATTTGCAGATGATATTATTTTATACTTGATAAAAACAGAAAAGGACATTTCAGTGTTGTGGAACATTTTGAGGGAGTTCCATGTCTTTTCAGGATACAAAATTAATGAAGCTCAACCAAAGGCAATAGCTGCAAATTATGCACCCACACACGAATTGGTTCAGCAATATCCATATTTATGGGGACATGATAAAATTAAGTACTTAGGAGTATGGATTAAAAAGGATTCTAGTGTGACAGCTAAGGATATATGGGAAGAAACTAAACAGAAGATAATACAAAAACTGAGAAACTGGAAGTTCTGTTATATGGATATGAATATCAAGATACAAGCAGTTAAAATGTTTTTAGCCCCTTTATATGTCAGGCATAGTTTTATCAACCAGAGAAGAAGTTGTGGATAGCAATTAATAAAGAGTTGAAGGATTTTATCTGCGAGGAGAAGACTGCAAGAGTCAAGTGGGATAAACTGATCCTTCCATCTGAACAAAGTGATTTGGGATTACCCAATTTGAATGGGGTATTTCAGAGCTACACAGTTAAGGGATATATACATAGCACAAGTAGAAACCTATAATTCAAAGTGGAAAGGGATGATGATGAAACGGGGGGGAAGCTCAAGAAAGAAGGAGAGACTGGGATGTTGGATGCAGATCCTTAAGGAGAACAACAATAACCATATACAGAATATTATATTTATAAAGTAGCAGAGAGTATTCTAAGAACTAAGCCAACATGGTAATGGATAAAGGAGATTCTGCTGATAGGCATGACTGGAATTAGGGGTACAGAGAAGCAAGAGGGGGTAAAATTTGTTAGAGAAACCTGGCAAAAGAACCAAGATATTGGGAGCAAATAATTAGAGAGGGAAAAGTTAATGCAATGGGAAGAGACCAAGAATTTATTTGGAATGCAGTCTAGAGATTGCCTATACTCGTATCAATTTTTGATAGGGAAGGCAAAGAGAAAGAAGTGGGGGGGATCCTAAGCGAAAGACCAGCACTGGTAGAGTTTTTAGTAGAATCTAGAACAGAAGCGGATGTTAAAAAAGGAATAATTAGTAGAGCATACAAAATATTGCATTATAACTCTAAGAATCTGTCAGAGGAGTTTAGAAAAGATTGGGAGGAGAGATTTGATGAGCAATTCACAAAGGAACAATGGAGGCATATAAACATATATCTCCTAAATATGCAACACAGTTTAGAAAATTTAGGATCTTTGCTTGGAAGTGTTTACATAGGTATTTTTATACGCCAAGTAGACTCCAAAGGATTTTTCCTCCGGTTGATAGCAAATGTTGGAGGTGTGATGGGGAAGAAAAAGATAATTAGAAACATATTTTCTGGGAGTGTAATGAGTTGATAGACTTTAAAGATTCCATGCAGACTGCTCTGTCAGAGAAAATGGGAGAGCAAATTGGTATAACTAAGGAAATTATTTTTTGAGCTATGATACAGAATCAGAATTGCCTAGAAATAGTAAAGTCATGTTGAGTATAATTATAGTGGTTGTCAAAAAAGCAATTAATAGAAAATGGAAAACAAAGTCTAAACCAACTTTACTGGAAGTAGTGAATATAGTAACCAAGGTAAAACAACTGGAATTGGGATCTTTAGAAAAGGGTAGGAACAAATCACATTAAAAAATGGGAATTATGGGAACAATACATGGAGATGAGGAATGAGGTTTAAAAGAAGGCAGGATTTGAATGAGCTATGCAATGTTTAGTTGCAAATATTCTGCATAAGTGATGTGTAATGTTTGCAACTAAAATTATGTTCAGTATGGTTTGTGATGTATAATGTTTGTAAATAAAATTGTCAATTTGGTTTGTTTTCATTTATCCAAAAGTATGATTGCCTGCCATACATGATAATTTAATAAAGATGTTTCTTTAAAAAAAATGCTTTGCATTACACTAGGGGCACACAGCTGCTCTGGTACACAACTAGAAGCAGTTGTGGCTTGTATGAAACATAGAAAACCTCTAAGTAAACTGTCAAAAAGCCTGTTAGCACCAGAACGCACACATGCACTGAGGATATAAAAATGAAACTGAAATCAAGTGTAGTAAATGCTATAACGCTGCTCTGGAACACTGATGAGCTTAGAACAGCTAAGATTAAGTCAGGATGCTGTCATATTGCAAAGAAAACACAGAGGAGTTAAAAACTCTTAGTCCAGGCTTATATGAAGCCTAGGAAACTCCATAGTAGCCTGTCAAAAAGCTTGTTGGCATCATAACACACACACACACACACACACACACACACACACACTGTAGATAAACAAGTAAAACACAAACCAAGTATAATAAATGCTGTAACCCTGCACAGGAGCATTGATGAGCTAAGGACAGTTAAAATTAATACAGGATGCTATCAGACTGCAGATTTACTTCATTAGTTTTCTAGGTGATTTAGCAATGTCATAAAAAAGCATTGATTGTTTTTACGAGAAGGAGATTTACCCCTAATGCGAATGGATGTTCCTTTTCAGTATTTCATGCCTCTATTGTGGGCTTCCAGAAAGCCTCCTTTATTTACCATTCTTTCTGCGCTTGAGGACCGGAAAAAAATAACATGATTGTTCAGTCTTTAAAAGGCTGTACAACTGTGAAGAATTATCATAGAGAAAAAAAATGCAGTTACAATTAATTTTTATGTAGTATTTCATACTTGTGGACATCTGCAAACTTTCTGCAAATCTTTTCTGCAGTTTATCACTTCTGAAGTTTTTTTAAATGCGTTTTTTTCCAGCTTGGTAACTCTGTATTATGACCAGCAGGTGGCAGGGTTAACTCAAGCAAAACTCAGTTTGGTGACACGCTTAAAACTGTGTGCTATTAAACAATGGAAGGAAATTTTATTTCATCAATTTTACATCAGCCTGGCAGTGTGCTTTAATTCCTGTGTTTGCTATTTTAGTACACTTGCACTATTTACTCTTGGTAGTGTAGTATTTTTTTGGATGAGGTGATGTGTGTGTCTGTGTGTGTGTGTGTGTGTGTGTGTGTGTGTCTGTCTGTCTGTGTGTATGCTTGCATGAATTTTTTTTATTCATTTGGGTACTTTTCCGTTAACCCCCTACCACGTGTCTCGCTGTTTTCGTCGAGCCCCACGAAGACTGAAAGGTCCGTGACAGGCCCACAAAATGCTATGCTGATAATTTCTGCAAATATGTTTGTTATGTTACCTTCACAGAGGTGAACTGCATTGCAAAGTCAACAGAGCCGAAAACATTGTTGTAATACACATTGTCTTTGTGCTTTTGTTTAAACGGCCTAAATATATCATGCCATCTAGCAAAGCTTCCCCATGTTAGAAGTGCCCTAGGAACCTTATTGGGGGGGGGGGGGGTGACTTGAGTTGCACAGATACATTTGCATATGGGTAGGGAGGCTGGGTGTGGGAGAGTGCAGAGTGGGGCATTTTGATTTTAAAAAGCTGTGTAGTATGTATGATTCCTGGCATAGCGCTCAACTTGTCCCTAATTTTGCTTCATATGTTTCCTCTTCCCTTGTAAAATGATCATTTTTCTGGTAAGTCGATGAGGCTTACAGTCAGTCAGTAATGCCAAACATTACTGTTTCATACTTTTGTTCTTACGAAAATGCACATTGAAGCAAAACAAGTAGTTTGATTAAAGCTATGCTTTTCAGGAATACGGTGAGATGCATGGTAGGGGTTTAATGGAAAAGTACCTTCATTTGTATTACTTGTTTTGTTTTCTAGTCTGGGGTGATGGGAATTTGGAAGGTACCTCAGCAAGCAAAGGTTGTATGGCAAGAGATCAGTTTGAGGTGAAACACCAGTCCATCTCAGAACAGATACGCTCATTCAACTATGTATGTATACTTAGAAGGGCAGGTTTGAACCTTGACAGCCCACCTGCTACATGTCTTTGGGATATGAATGACAACTGGAGAATAAGACAAAAACCCATGTGGACACCGAGGAAGGCATGCTGGCTCTAGCTTAGAAAACAGACAGTGAACTTAAAGACCTAAGCACTAAGGGCAGTAGCAACAGCAGCAGTAACTGTTGCAGGACTGTACTACCCCATGTTCTGTTAAGTATAAAAGATTCCTAGGACAAATAAATGCAAATTTTGCCCTCTGTAATGTTTTTACTCCCAGTGTTGGCTCACTGCTCTTGCCACTTTAACAAAGTGATCCTTCCTAGTGCAACACTTTGACCCCACTTTTAAAATGTTTACTCCTTTGATATTAATGATAAATTGTCTCATAGTGCACCTTTTGAGGAGGTTGTAGATGGGTTGTATTTATGGAGTTCAGCAACATGTCTTTTTATTACTCTGATCTTTTTTCCTCCTTGGAAGTCACTGGCATTCATTTTAAAACCTACGCAGGTGCAGTGATGCACAGCCACGTCCTTTTCAGTGGTTTTCCTTTCTACCTATGTCAAATAAGTGTGACTGTTAAAGCAAGGCAAGTATGTTATGGTATGATACAGTTCTTTTAGCGTACTTTTTCTGACCCAGAACTGCACCATTCCAAACTGTTGTATGCAAATTATCTACACCTTTTAAAATACCCTGTATCTCAACAGGGTTTCAGAACTTTTTGAAGCATAGTTAAAAGCTGCCTAATATGTATCTCTTTGGGAGTTGAGTATTTTTAAAGTGCAGACGTCCCATTTGGTCATTTGCTTTTTTGATTTGGGTGTGTGTCTAATTGCCAGAGCAGACCAAGTTAGTGACATATTACATGCATGCAAACCCACTGACAGAAAACATATTTATCTGTCAGGTCTTCCTAAATTTTCCAGATAACCTTATATGGGGCTACCTCTCTCGTAGCCATCCCTCCTATCTTTTTCCATCTTCCACTGGTATCCTTCAGTCCCATAGACCTGCAGTGCACCTCTGTGATTGTATTTAAGTCATTCTTGAATCCAAAAAAAAAATATGCTCCCACTCTGATGGTCCTCGTCCATCTTCAAATCACCTTGAATGTGACATGCAGTGCTTAAGCCCGTACAGTTAGAAGGATGCCCTGCTGCTGGTTAAAGTCCATATGAAAGTGATCAGAAAGGAGTGTGTAATGGAGATGGAGTGGTATAAGTTGCAATTAGGTGAGTATGGCTATTTCTTGTTGGAATCCATAAAAAACTGGGCAATATGATATGGGTGCTCAACATTTTGTCAGCAATATCTATCGATCTAAATTTATTTATTACATTGTTTTTTATTTATGTATGCTTTGTTGACCGGGTTAATTTCATGAGGGCAGTAGCATCTTTTCAGAAGAGACCTGAGGTGGTATTCATACTAACTATGGGAAGTTTGTTCAAAACGCTTGTGAGCTTTCCCTACTGTTTGTTGATAGGTGCTATGGGATCATTTACATACATGTGAGCTACCACCAGGTTTAGACAGATGGAACCTTGGTTGTCAAAGAAATGCAGGTCGTTCATTTAGGATTTCCCTATCCCTTTCTCTTTGTCTGTACACTGATGTTGTATCTTTTGGCTTTTCCCGGTTAGGGGTCGCCGCAGCGGAACTCCGGTCTGCTAATGATTGGCAGTAGATTTTTACGTACCGACTTGCCAGGCCTGACGCACAACCTTCAACTAAGGTACGCCCATTCACGCATGTCTCCACACAGAAGAAGCTTTAGCTGAGAATCGAACAGGAAAACGTCTTACTGTGCAATCCTTAATAGGGAGGGCAATCTGTAGCCTGCAGTCCAAATGTCTTACTGGCCTCTTTCCATTCTATTACCTTTCTTCTCTAATTATTTGTTGCTAATACCTTTTTTTCTTTGCCAGCTTCCTCCAGTAAATTCCAGCCCCCTCTTGTCTGTTCTGTGTGCTCCTAATTGTACTCATCCCTGTCTGCAGAATCTCCTTTTTCCATTCCTGTGTTGTCTTAGTTCTTAGTATACTTTCTGCAACTCTGTGAACTTAATATTTATGACTGCTATTCTCCTTAAGGATCTACATCCAAAATCCCACTCTTTGCTTATTTCTTGAATTACCCCCCTGCTTTATCATCATCTCTTTCAACTTTGAATTGTACCTTTCTGCTTGTGTTACAGCAGTGCAGTGGTGCAATGGTTAGTGTTGTCGCCTCACAGCAAGAGGTTCTCCTTTTTGATTCTTGGTTGGGGTGCCTTTTGTGTAGAGTGTGCATGTCCTTCCTGCATTCGTGTGGGTTTCCTCTGGATGCTCCAGTTTCCTCCCACATTCCAAAGACATGCATCTGGCGCATTTCTCCCCCGGCTTCCACTGAAAATGAGCTCTGTCCCAGTTGGATTTTCCTGGTAAACAAATGTTAAATAAATAACTAATAATAAAAATAAAATAAGAGCCTTAACTGTGCTGCTCTAAAATTTCCCTTCAAATCAGGTAGTCCTAAATCTCGTTGTTCTTTTGGAAGGATTAACTTATCCCTCTTGACTCATGCCCTCTTGCCCTCCCAGATAAATTCCTTTAACTCTGTATTAATTACTATCCACAACTTCTCCTCTTTTTGATAAAAAAAATATGCATGGCCTGTGTATAAAACTAAAGAGACTAAACATGTTTTACTGCTTGTAAGGGGCTAAAAACATTTTATTGCTTGTATCTTGCTATTCATATCTATAGGCAAGAGCTTCCAGTTTCTCACTTGTATTATACTTTGTTTAGTCTCTTCCCACATATCATTCGCTGCCATAACAGAATCCTGATTAAGCCATGCTCCTAAATACTTAATTTTATGTTCCCATAAATATGGGTATTGCTGAACCAATTCATGTGTGGGTATATAGCTTACAGCTATAGCCTTTGTTTTTATCTCCATTAATTTTATATTCCCCAAAAATCTGGAACCGTCTCAGAATGTTCCACAACACTGAGATGTCCGTTTCTACTTGTATCAGGTAGAAAATAATATCATATGCAAATAAAGTCAACTTTTCTTGAATACCATACCAGTTATATACTTGAATTTCTGAATCCCTTATTTTCTTTGCTAATGGTTCTAAATATAACACAAATAACAAAGGAGAAAGAGGGCACCCCTGCCTGGTTCCTCTGTTCAGACACATCTTATCAGAGAAGAACCCTTCCGCTTTGATTTTGCCTCTTATTCCTCATACATCCTCCTAATTAATCCAATTATTGTATAAGAAAATGCAAGTACTTCCATTGCCTACTTATAAAATCCCAGCTTACTCTGTCAAATGCTTTCAGTGTATCAGGACCCACCAACAACAGCGGTATTGTCTTAAATTCTGCTTCATCTGGTTCATCATTGTTCTTTTAATGTTGTCAAATGTTTGTCTGCTCTCCATAAAACTCCATTGATTAATGTCTGTTAATTTTGGCAACCTCGTTGCCATTTTTTAGCCATTATAGACATAAACACTTTAATAATCATGGTTTAAAATTGGAATGGTTCTATATAAAGTTAGATTTGATGGTTCTTTACCACTTTTGGATACTGCAGCCACCACAGTTTTTTTCCAGGTTGCTTGTGCTTCCCCTCCTTTTAAAATACTGTTAAATACAACCTTCCTGATCTTTATCACTTTTTTCCTTCCTAGCTTCTAAATTTCCACTGGAATACCAGCTATTTTCTGGGGACTTTCCTACAGATTATACATCACCATTTTTATCTCATCTCCTCCTGTCTTGACTGTTAATTGTTGAGCTTCATCTTCCTCTAACCTTGGCATATTTAAGTTTTCCTTTAATGTTTCCTTTTGTGCTTTTTCTTGATGTCCCCACTTTTCTGCTTTATACGAATTTGCATAAAATTCCTGAAATATCTCTAATACTTAACGGGATCTCCTGTTATTTTTCTGTTATAGTCTCCCCAAGTTTGGTAGCAACCTTTTGTACTTTATTTTGCCTAAGTCGTTGTGCCAAAAGTTTTTGTGCTCTGGAGTTTTTATCCAAAAACGGTTGCTTAACAGCAATCTTTCTAAACTCATGCATATTATCTGGATACTCCCTTGTTTTCTTTTTAGCACTCTGCATTTTCACCTCTTCTTGCTCACTGAGATTGTCCTTATTCTGCACCATTTTAACCTTTGTTATCCCCTCTAAGTAAGTATTGTTACATTTTTTTAATCATATCTCTTTTTCTTCTATTTCTACCTCATTTTTAAACTCCACTTTCATTTTATCCCTCTCACTAGCTATAACATCTGGACTACTTTCTGCCTTCCCTAATAGTTCCCAGATAATTTCCATTACCCATTCTTTAAATTCCTGTCTTTTTAACAGGTAGGTGAGGAAGCACCAGTGTCTCACCTTGACTTCATTACCCTGCATTTGTATCTTAGTAATTATTGACACTTGACCTGAAATAGCTGTTGGATGTGTGTCAAAGTTCTCAATTAAATATGCACGTTCCTGTGAAATACAATTTCTGTCTACTCTAGCTCAGTATTGTACCTTGGAGAATAATGTATAAATTTCCTCAGAGTTCCCACGACTGAATTCATGTCTTCCATACCAAGTATTTTCATAAAATTATTAAGAAGTCTCCCTCTTTTGTTATGCTTTCACTTCAAGGCCCCCCACATATATTCTTATAGTTGCCAATCAAATTCTAGTCCCCACCTATAAATAATATGACTTGCTGAATATTTCTCCCAAAAATTGTTTAAGGTCTGTAATATCAGTTTTAGGTGGTATATTAATGTATGCCAGCATAATCCTCATTCCTTGCAAATAGCCCTTTAATACCACAAATCTGCCATTATTCTCGTTCTTCACTTCTTTGACTATTGGGGCAACTCTTGCAGTTAGTAGGACTCCTCTTTTCCTTTTACCCTGATATTCAGCTGAATATCTATCCCAAAATCCTTTCTTCATCAAATTCACGTGTTCATTTCTTTCCAAATGTGTTTCCTGTAGCATTGCTAATTGCACTCTGCATTTTTAGTATAATTATTCTTTTCTTTTTGTCTGTACCTGTGAGGCCATTCACATTCCAAGATTATATGGAAAGTGTCTTTATGATAAGAAGTCATTATTCCCACCTATTATATATATATGACACCTTTTTAAATATCTATTTCCAGGTTTTGTGATACATGCACCCACAAAAAGTTGGCATTTTATCCTTTATATCATCAGCATAGTTACCTGTGTCACAGTTAACAATACTTTTTGTTTTAATGAAAACCCGCAAACAAACAAACAAAAAAAACCCACCCCCCAGAACCTTTTAACTTAAAACAAACCATTTACATCTTCAAATAATAAAGTTTAACCCTCCTGTTAGGACAGTTGTCCCAAATAGACAACTGGAAACACAGGTCTTAATTAACTGAAAATTTAGGATATCCATGCTAAGACACATGTTATTGCGTGTGCTTCTATTTACACTAATTGGCATCTGTTCTTTTTAATTTTTATTTCCCTTTCAGATGTGAAAGACAACTTTAATGCTTTCAGAAAACATTTTAGTCTTGAAACCAGGCTTTTTATTGCCCTATTATTAGCTTGTCATCATGTAAATGTAAGAGAAGGACAAAAAAATGAAGTCCTCGGCTACAGGCTTCTAAAGACAAGCTGAAACTTTTATTGAAAAGGAAAGCTTTCCATTTTATTTGGTGTTTTCTTATTTACTTGTTTTGAGACATTCAACTATGCAAAAGTAAGGGAAAACATACCAGCTCTGCTTATATTATAATCCTTGTACGTTTGCACCCCATCCCTCACCTCAACAACTTTAACATGCATTTGCCTTGCCTTTTTCCCCTTTTGCATTGTAATGCCTACATTTCATAATACTAAAAAAGAAAAAAGGGAGACAAAAGTTGTCTGTTTACTTTAGTATCTTTATCGCATACAAGAACAATTAAAAATGCATTACCGTAAAACATGCAATTTGTCTCATGAAAAGTTTCATAGAAATACTGTTGAGTAGACATTGTTATACTTAGTTATTTTTGCCTTCCTCTACCCCTCCCCCCAGTGTACTTCCAAACATTAATGACATGAAGTTAGGCAAATGCTTTTCAGTTCCCCACAAGTTTAACAAACTCAACAAAAGTCCACTCTTTCCACTTTTTCTTGTATAGCTGTATTTCACAAATGTGAGTAATGCTTTGCAGTCTCACATTTATTCACTAATTTCCATGTTGCTGGTCTTCTTCCTTTTCATCTCCATCCCCTTCTTCCTTTTCATCTCCATCTCCTTCTTCCTTTTCATCTCCATCTCCTTCTTCCTTTTCATCTCCATCTCCTTCTTCCTGTACATCTCCTTCTTCCTTTTCTTGTCCATCTCCATCTCCTTCTTCCTTTTCATCTCCATCTCCTTCTTCCTTTTCATCTCCATCTCCTTCTTCCTGTACATCTCCATCTCCTTCTTCCTTTTCATCTCCATCTCCTTCTTCCTGTACATCTCCATCTCCTTCTTCCTTTTCATCTCCTTCTTCCTTTTCATCTCCATCTCCTTCTTCCTGTACATCTCCATCTCCTTCTTCCTTTTCTTGTCCATCTCCATCTCCTTCTTCCTTTTCATCTCCATCTCCTTCTTCCTGTACATAGGTTCATAGGTTCATACTAGGCTATCTGACCTAGGGCATTTATAAGCCTAGCCAGAATGTGTTTGGCTTTCGCCACCCATTTTAAATTTATTTTGCTATGCCCTTTTTCGAGGTTAGTATACTGTGCCTCTGTCTAACAGTGACACAGAAGTGATACCCGGGGTAAACCTATGATCTCCCATCCACTCATCAAGATTCCTCTTGAAGAGAGTCAGTGAGGGACTCTGCCTAACCTGGACTGGGATTTTATTCCAGAGTGAAGGGAGCCTCTGGGTTATGAATCTGTCCCTCCAGCATGTCCTATTTATTTCAGTGTTGAGGTTCAAGTCTCTCGGCGTGGCTCGATGGGATTTGGATTTTCTGAGGTGCAGCATGTCCATTAATTCCGGGTTGGACATGGCTTTATACGTCAGGCACAGATCGCCTCTGAACAGGCGGTATGCCACTGAGTAGAGCTGGAGTTCTTTAACCGGGCAGCATATGGCATCTGTTTGAGCCCTCTTGGTGAGGTACTTTTGGGGTCTTTCCAGTTGCTGCAGGTGTCTGGTAAGGTACATCCCAAAAGGGGCATTGTACTCAATTATGGGCCTGATGAGGGATGAGTAAAGAGGCACGATGACCTCCCCTGATCTAGATGTGAATCCCTTCATGATTAGGTGGGCTATATAAAATGTTTTTCTAACCACTTTGGCCACGTGGTTGTCAAATGAGAGATTGCTATCAACTTGGGTCCCCAGGTCCCTAATTACTTCTTCTGTACTTAATGGATTACCACCTATGTGGTAATTTGTGGGCACTTTGTTTTTGCCAAAGGGGTGACTATACACTTTTTGGCATTTAGCTTGAGGCCATGGCTCTGGCACCAGTTGTCTGTTTCTATGAGGCCCTTTTGGAGGATGCTTGTGTCGGCTGGAGAGTCGATTATGGTGCCCAGTTTGCAGTCATCTGCGAACTTGGTCAGCCACAGTCCTTCCGTGTTGGCCTGCACCTCCGAAAAATATATACCGAACAAGAGAGGTCCCAGGACTGAGCCTTGTGGGACACCACTTGTAACTGGTTTGGAGTCTGACATGGCTCCAGCAATTCTAACCATGTGGGTTCTGTCCTTGAGCCAGTTTGAAATCCATCTAGTGACATAGGGGTTTATATTTAAGCTGGTGAGCTTATCTATAATGCCCGAGTGGGGTATTGTATCGAAGGCTTTTGCGAGGTCCAGGTAGGCTGTGTGGACCACCTTCCCCTCGTCAATGGCCTTGGTGACTGTTTCAAAGAAATCAACCAGGTTTAAGAGGCAAGATCTGCCCTTAACAAAGCCGAACTGGGTAGGATCCAGTGTCTGTAGGTCCCCAATATCTTTGAGGTCCATGATGATCCTTTCCATAGCTTTGCAGACCAAGCTAGTCAGGCTTATGGGGCGATAGTTTCAAGGATCCGTTGAGGCACCACCTTTATGGAGAGGGACCACTGTTGCTGTACGCCACTCTTTGGGCACATATCCTGTAGTAAGGCCGAGATTGAACAGTAGTTTTATGTTTGGGTTTTGCTCTTCTTGGAGTTCATGTAGGACGCAGCCCGGGACACCGTCTGGTCCCATTGATGCTGTGTTTTTTGCTTTGGAGAGGGCGGCTCTTACCTGAGAATCTGAGATGTCAGGGGGGCAGCACTCTGCTGGGATAGATATTTGCCCTTTTGGTGGGAGTTTGCGCTGAACCTGTCAGCTAGGATGTTGGCAATGTCTGTGGGTTCAGTGTATTTTTTGTCATTTTGGACTAATTCTGAGCATATCTGGGAATTGTCACCCAGGTTCCTAACATAACTAAAGAAAGCCTTGTGATTATCCTTAGTGTCCTGTGCAATTTTTCTCTCGAAGCTGGCCTTAGACAATTTTATGAGTGCCCGTAGTTTTTTGCTAATACTGATCAGTGATGCCTTCCCTTTTTGGGATTTTGCTCTATCATTTAGTAGCTTCCTCCTTCTATTGTATAGTTTGTGTATGGCTGGGGTCCACCAGACAGGACGTCTGCCTTTGGAGAATTGGGTCTTGGTTTTATTTGGGATCGCATGATCCATGCATTCCTGAAGGTGTTCATATAATGCGTTTATAAAGGATTCTGCGGTCTGAGCTGTATTTTCCACAGGCCCGGGGGCTTTGAAAGATTCCACCTCGGTTTTGAGGAGTGTGAAATTTACTTTAGAGAAGTTTTTCACTGTGGTTTTCTGGGCAGAGGGTGGGGTCGGGATGTGAATATCCAGTGAGATTAGTTTATGGTCTGATCTTACCAGTGAGGGATACACTTCTGGTCTGGAGCATAGAGTCCCCATGTTGGTGATGATCAGGTCCAGTATGTTTTCCCCTCTTGTGGGAGTGGTAACAAGTTGTTCCATAGCATTTGTGTTTATAGATTCTAGGAACCTTTGGGCTAGGTTGTTGATGCTAGAGTAATGCTCCCAGTCTATGTTTGGGTAGTTGAAGTCGCCCAATATAATGGTGTTTGGAGAGACCTTCATATTTTCCAGTGTTCTCTCCTTCCTTTTCATCTCCATCTCCGTCTCCTTCTTCCTTTTCATCTCCGTCTCCTTCTTCCTTTTCATCTCCATCTCCATCTTCCTTTTCATCTCCATCTCCTTCTTCCTGTACATCTCCATCTCCTTCTTCCTTTTCATCTCCATCTCCTTCTTCCTTTTCATCTCCATCTCAAGATTCCAGTTCAGTTCCAATGTTCTCCCAATTCTTCTGTTCACCTTCTATGCTTTTCTCTGTCTCTCAAGCATTTTGTTTTGGAACAGTGGAAAAGGTTCCACTCCAAAGTCTCTGTGTGCTTTATTATTGGAAGAATGTGAAGCAGAGTCCCTTTCTGCTTGATGACACTTTCTGTTGAACAGATGTTTGTATTTCTTCCTTTGGATGTTCTGCATCAAAGAATGACTTTGATCCTCCAGGAAAAAAAATGTGAAGACAGATGGATACAGCAGCTTGAAACTCACACCTGCCTCTCGACGTTCCCTGATTGCTGGAATAAATGTGTTTCTTTTCTGCCTGGTGTGCAGTGAATTATCTTTTTCTTTAAATACTTCACTGTCTCCAATTGTTAATACTTTGTCATTTTGCCACAGCTTTGTCAGGATCATTTCTTTCTGCTGGTATGATAGCATCTTTACTAATACAGGTCGTGGCTACTTTCTCATGGCCAGATTTGGACCATACACACTGTATACCCTTTCTGTTAATAATGTGGAACACCGGTCAATTTGCTTATTTGTGCCTTCATAAAATTAATATAGTCTGTTCCTTCTACTTTTTCTGGTACAGCAGAAAATCTCAGATTTTCCCTATGAACTCTGTACTCTAATTCTACCATTTTTTGAAACATCTCTTCTTGAGCAGTCTCATACTCAGCCAGCCTTTCCTTCATTTCAACTTCTGATTTTTGCAGTTTTATTAGCTCATCTGACTATCTGTTTAAAGCTTCTTCCATTTTTTCATCCGTTTATTTGAGTTGATATACTCCTTCAGTGTTTTATTTTTAATCAGCTCTGAGCACATTTGACTTATTTTTTCCCTTCTAGATTACTCGAAGCCATGTCTTGCACCAAAGTTGGAGCTTGAACTGCTTTTTACTGAACAGCTACAGGATTTTTCCCAGTCAGTGTTTTCTGTTCACCTTTTCTTGTTGATTTTCTTTCTAGCTGTCTTAGTTTCTTCTTTGCTGGCATCCAGGTTACTGGCCAGTAACTGAATTCACTAAAAGTCACAGAGTTCATGGCTCTCCTCTTTCATTTTTTGTTTCATACTAGGACAGCTTAAGTTAAGCTGTTAATCTTCCCAGCCATCTTGGAAAGTCCGACCAAGGCTCAAAATTATTAAGAAAGACTAAGGCGGTCTCATTTCTGTCTAGCCTTAACAACACAGTGCTTCATTTGCTTACATGATTTTCCAACCATGAAGATAAAAACGTGTTTTAGTGCCTGTGAGCTGGACCCTCTGCATGTTTTACTTACAGAAATGTGCAATTCATTACCTCTTGGTTTGCTGAATACATAGACCATCATCTCCATAGTATTTGTAGCTACAATCTCACATCCTTTCAACCTGGTTGCATAACTTGCCTTTTGTTTGCTCTGATGTGTTTGGGATGTGATATGTAACATTTCCAGTGCACCAAGATGTGAAATATGAATAAAATCCAGGGGATGCTATAATGCTTTGCTATTCTTTTCTGAATGGAAATAGGTTTAGTGGTGCAGTGTTCTGTTTTGTTCTTTTTAACAAGGTTCAAGATACTTTTCTGTGATCTTTTCTAGTTATGTACATCTTTCTTTTTCCAGCAAGATAAAAACATTTTAAAATGATTCCTTTTTGTTTTTTTGTGTGTATATGTATGCATGTACATCTTTTATGTACTAGGTATGTGTGTGTGTGTGTGTTTATATTATATATGTATTTTTTTTTTTAATGTGGACAAACATATATTTATACTGTATATTTTTGCACTCAGAACAGTGAACACTCTTATGAGCTAATTATTTTTGAACTTGTAGATAAGAGCAAACACTTACGTGAGCGAAAAGTTTTTCCTGTGGAATTTTTCCCAGCAGCCTTTTGTTTGAGATTCTGTTGCATCAGGGCCACAAAATTTGCTCTTACCCCACTGTTAAGTGATCTTGAAGTGGGTATATATAATTAACAGGGTAGTTTAGTGGCGCAGTGGAGCATTGCTTTTAGTTTTTTTATTTCAGTCATTTTAGATTTGATCTAAAACAATCTAATTTTCTGAGTTTACTGTTATGAGCGTTCGATGCTTGATGAGCCAGCCATACGTGTGTGTGTGTGTGTGTGTGTGTGTGTGTATGTATCTATGTATGTATAAAATGTGTGTGTGTGTTTATTATTTCTTTCAATTTGTAATGTATTTTGGAGAAAAGGCATTTCTTAAGTTCATTAAATGTGGAACAGGAAGAAAAGGGAAAATAATTTCTTCCTCAAATAGCTCTTGCTGCCAGAGGCATTCACAGTTGATTTCAAACATGTCTACAGAAGTGACTGTCAAAAGACATCATATAAAAGGATTTTGAGCGTAAGTATCAAGCAACCGTCAGTTCCTTACCCCTTTTCAAGTGCACTGCTGATCAATCCACCCCCCCCCCCCATACAACTGTTAAATTTATAAGTATGAGAATGCATCATTCTGGAAGCTGTAATTTGGAAAGGCTTACTGACTTGGCTTTTCACTTAAAAGGAAAAAGTCCATTGTGACTTTTTATTTATTTGCAGACCCTTCGCTTTTTTGAGAGAGGCGGACTGAAGTTATTGCATCTTTTCATGAACTATCGTTCCTGCTTCATGTTATTAAGGGAAATGAAAGATCATTTATGCAAATCACAGCTATGGTTTTGGCCTTGTGTTTCATTAATTGTATTATCCTGAATTATGGTGTGAGTCACTCTTCTGGCTTTAGGTAGGAGTTTCTGTTGTATCCTGTACAGTTCTGTATGAGAGCAAGAGAATGGATGAAGTAAATGTCTCATATAGGACTTGAGCCCATGTTTTCTCTGTGAGCTGCTCTAGTCGCAGGCTTTGAGCTTGACCATGAGTCATCACAGTGACTTTTGAGTATTTTTTGTTTGTTTGTTTAAATGCCACTGCTAACATTTGATTTAGACTACTCACAAGACTCACTTGTCTGGTCTGAGATGCTATTTCATTCTGATTCACTGCTCTGACTTTAACGTGCAGTTTCATTGAATGTCTGGTTTAGTGTGGTGTGTCTTTGTTACCGTTTGCACTGGACCTGTCCTGGAATTTCCAAATGAGTCACTGCAGTGACATTTATCCATTGTTTCTATGGGTGTGTGCTTGGATTTGTGTACCTCTTGTAAAGTGTAGTAATACAACTTTCTATGCCTGGAGTTGCTGCGTGGGTCAGTCAATTCACTCTTTTACGATTAAGGTTGTACTGCCCTTCAGTATGGGTAGTGCTCCATTATTGACCTGGAATGTTATACTACTGTCTTTGGCCTGAAGTTGCCTTTCATGCAAGGGCACAGAATATTTCAGTAGGCAGGAACTAGTACCTTTGTCCAGTAACCCTGTTTAATTGACTGACTTGCAGTATTATGCTCACCAACAACGATGTTATTTATTGCCATTGCTTATTTCTACTCCTAATATTTTAAATGGTGCTACTATTTTTAAAACAGTTTAAGGAATACATTTCAGTGCATCCATTGTTTGTCCTTGGCTTACTTTTGCGCAGTACCTTTTTTTTGACATATAGCTCAGGACCTTATTATATTCCCTTTAAATAATAATCGAAAGTCTCTTAGGTTGTACTGCAATACTTCAAGGACTGTTTCATCAGATTTTAATTGCTAGATCTCTTGGTCTACTTTACTGTTTGTGTGAGACCTCTATGCATTGTTTTGGGTAGTTTTTCATTCTGGTATCGTCACTATTGTGCAACCATTGAGTTAATATTATTATAACGTCAGGAAGTGGGGGTACAGGGGCCCACCTCCCCAAGAAAAAAGCTTTCATAGATATGTGCTTGTGTGATTATGCATGTTTATGAGCTGTGATTGATGTTTTTTAGTGATCACAATTGTACCGTTCATAGTAAAAGCAGTCTCTTATCCTGTCAGCCCATTTATTGAGTGGGCTTAATATTGGTCATATTCCATATTTTAAGGACACTTTCTTGGGTCCATTGTTGTGTATTTTCTGTCTAAGATGTGATCTGCAAACTTGTGTGCAGTATTTGAGCTGGTGTCTTTCTAGCAGTCTGTGTCTGCAGTCAGCATTACTTCTCTGTTTATGTTAGAAGTAACAGGTTCAAGACAGACCATCAGTGGCCTTGTTTACAGTGGCCATATGCTGCACTGTTATTTTACTAAATCTGAGGTTGAGGAAATAGATTTGTAAATGTTCTCCACTCATTGTGGATTTACATACTACTTTTATGATTGCTGTTCTAAGCATGTATCTCTTGCGCAGATGCATGTTAATATGTTTACACAGATTACTCCTGTCTTATTGCAAATGTTAAAATGTGTAAAATAAATAAATAAATAAATAAATGTTCTATGTATTTGTTGTTGAGCTTTAGACATCTGGATATAAATTACTCATACTTTTATGATGCTGTGAAAACTATCCGTGTAAAACATGTCTTGTGTTTCATTGTGGCTTCTTTACCAGTGTACTCACTCAGTCAACAGATCAGAATAAATACTCTGCCATTCTTTTTCTTGAAAATTACATAGAAACGTCCTTTTTTTTTTTTTAAGGGGTGGGGATGATGGACTTCAAATTGTCTAAATTTTTGTTCATGCTACATTTTACTAAGGAGACTTAATTTACCTGCTTGTAAACATAAAGGCATGTCTTTGATGTTCAGTTGTAAGATTTCGTCCATTATATGTGGACTTACCAGTGAATTTCACCGTTCATCATCTTCCTCATCTTCTGAGATCTCTCTCACACACACACACACACACACGCACACACACATATACACGCACACACACACACACACACACACACACACACACACACACACACACACACACACACACACATATGTGCATGATTTCCTTACTGAAATGAGTATTCACATGTGCATTGGTGACGCTGTATCCATTTGTAGTTCTAAAGTTATGCAAAAAATGGTTAGTATATAGAACTGACTTTAACCATGTTAATCAACACTTGGTATCAGAGATGTTTTTAACAGCATTTAATACCATCAAGAAGCTGGTGAATAGATGGTTTGCTTACAAGATGGAAGTGCTAATGGAGGAAGTTGTTTGGTTTGAGTATGCCAGACTGATGCAGGTAACCTTTATGTAGTTAACCCTTCATTGCCATGTTTCGTTTCCCAGTACCTTACATCCTTGCTACACTTAAGTAAACTGTAGTCTAACATTGCCTTGGGCATTCTGTGCAGTGACTCAGCACTCTGCAAATGAAGAAGTATGTCTTTAAGTCATTCTCCAATTGGTTCCCTTTCAGGTACCATCCATGTCCCTTTTCCTCTCCAGGCTTTCTTTCCCGCCCAACACCTCCAGCTTGTTAGTGATTCCTAATAATGCGGTATGCCGCATCAGTTCCCTTTTTCGTTATTCTGTTGTAAGCACGTTAAACTCTCTGAAGTTTTAACTAATGCTTTAACATCTCTCTCCTTCTCACCATGTAAACCTCTACTAGCCTAATCTCCCTTTCAGTATATGACTGTCAGAAATGGACCTAGTAATTCTGAACCAGCCTTACTATTCCTTGAACAGTTGGAGAATGACATCAGTGTATCGTGGAGTTATTCCACTAACTATGCACTCTGGCATTCTTTTGACCTTCACTCTTATAGGTTCATAGGTTGATACTAGGCTAATGCCCTAGGGCATTTATAAGCCTAGCCAGACTGTGTTTGGCTTTCACCACCCTTTTAGATTAGTTGACTGTGCCTCTGTATAGTAGGTCACAGAAGGTAGCCCTTTTAAGGTTAGTTTACTGTACCTCTGTCAAGCAGGGACACAGAAGAGATCCCAGGGGTAAACTTACGATCTCTCATCCACTCGTCAAGATTTCTCTTGAAGAGGGTCAGTGAGGGGCTCTGCCTAATATGGATTGGGATTTTGTTCCAGAGTGAGGGGAGCCTCTGGGATATGAATCTGCCCCTCCAGCATGTCCTATTTATTTCTGTGCTGAGGTTCAAGTCCCTGGAGCATGTAACTCTAAGGGATTTGGATTTCCTGAGGTGAAGCATGTCCATTAATTCTGGGTTGGACATGGCTTTATACGTTGGACACAGATCGCCTCTGAGTAGACGGTACGCAACTGAGTAGAGCTGGAGTTTCTTTAGCCGAGCTGCATAGGGCATCTGTTTGAGCCCCTTGATCCTCTTGGTGAGGTACTTTTGGGGTCTTTCCAGTTACTGCAGGTGTTGGGTAAGGTAAATCACAAATGGGGCATTGTATTCAATTATGGGCCTGATAAGTGATGAGTAGAGGGGCACAATGACCTCTCTTGATCTAGATGTGAATCCTTTCATGTTAAGGTGGGCTATATAGAAGGTCTTTCTAACCACTTTGGCAACGTGATTGTCAAAGGAGAGATTGCTATCTACTTGGGTCCCCAAGTCCCTAATTACTTCTTCCATACTTAATGGATTACCACCTATGTGGTAATTTGTGGGCACTTTGTTTTTCCCAAAGGGGATGACTATGCACTTTTTGGCATTTAGCTTTAGGCCATGGCTCTGGCACCAGTTATCCGTCTCTGTGAGACCCTTTTGGAGGATGCTTGTGTCAGACGGAGAGTCGATTATGGCACCCAGTTTGCAGTCATCTGCAAACTTGGTCAGCCATAGTCCACCCATGTTAACTGTACCTCTGAGAAATATATACAGAACAAGAGAGATCCCAGGACTGAGCCTTGTGGGACGCCACTTGTAACTGGTTTAGAGTCTGACATGGCACCTGCTATTCTGACCATGTGGGTTCTATCCCTGAGCCAGTTTGCAACCCATCTTGTGACATGGGGGTTGATATTTAAGCTGGTGAGCTTATTTATGATGCCCGAGTGGGGTGTTGTGTCGAAGGCTTTTGCGAGGTCCAGGTAGGCTGTGTGGACTACGTTCCCTTCATCTGTGGCTTTGATAACTGTTTCAAAGAAGTCGATCAGTTTCAAGAGGCAAGATCTGCCCTTAAAGCCGAATTGGGTAGGATCCAGTGTCTGGAGGTTCCCAATGTCTTTGTTTATGATTTCCATGATGATAGGTTCCATAGCTTTGCAGACCAGGCTAGTCAGGCTTATAAGGCAATAGTTTCCGGGGTCTGTTGTGGCACCACCTTTGTGGAGTGGGACCACTGTTGCTGTACGCCATTCCTTGGGTACATATTCTGTAGTAAGGCTGAGATTGAACAGTGACTTTATATGAGGATTTAGTTCTTGGAGCTCGTGTAAGACGCAGCCCGGGACACCGTCTGGTCCCATTGATGCTGTGTTTTTTGCTTTGGACAGGGCAGCTCTCACCTGTGCATCTGTGATCTCAGGAAGGCTACACTCTGTTGGGATAGACATTTGCTCTTTTGGGGGGGGAGGGGGGGAGACGTTTGCACTGAACCTTTCTGCCAGGATGTTGGCAATGTCTGTGGGTTCAGTGTATTTTTTGTCATTTTGCACTAACTCAGAGCATATCTGGGAGTTGCCTCCCAGGTTTCTGACATAACTAAAGAAGGCCTTGTGATTATCTTTAGTGTCTTGTGCAATTTTTCTTTCGAAGCTGGCCTTAGATGATTTTATGAGGGATCGTAGTTTCTTGCTAGTACTAATCAGAGATGCCTTCCCTTTTTGTGATTTTGCTCTGTCATGTAGTAGCTTTCTCCTTCTGTTGTATAGCTTATTTATGGCCGGGGTTCACCAGACAGGTCTCCTGCCTTTGGAGAAGTGAGTCTTGGTTTTATTTGGGATAGCATGCTCCATACATTCCTGTAGGTGTCCATAGAATGCTTTTGTAAAGGATTCTGCATTTTGGGCCGTATTTTCCACTGGCCTGGGGGCTTTGAAGGATTGCACCTTGGTTTTGAGAAGTGTGAAGTTTGCTTTTGAGAAGTTCTTCACCGTGGTTTCCTTGGCTAGGGATGGGGACGGAATATGGATGTCCAGTGAGATTAGTTTATGATCTTATCTTACCAATGAGGGGTATACCTCTGGTGTGGAACATAGAGACCCCATGTTGGTGATGACCAGATCCAATATGTTTCCCCTCTTGTGGGAGTGGTGACCAGTTGTTCCATAGCATTTGAGTTTATAAATTTTAGGAACCGTTGGGCGAAGGTGTTTGGGCTTGAGTAGTTTTCCCAATCGATGTTTGGGTAGTTGAAGTCACCCAATATATTGGTGTTTGGAGAGACCTTCATACTCACCAGTGTTCTCAGGAAAGCCGAGTGAGGTTCCTGTGTTTGGGAGGGTGGTCTGTAGCAGGCTACAAACTGAAAGGCAGTTTTGCCCACTGTTAGTTGCACATGGATGGTCTCTGATCTTCGTGCAGTGCCACTAACCTGGAGGTGTAGGTATCTTTGATAAATATGGATACTCCCCCTTCTTTTGTGGTTCGGTCCAAGTTTTGGGGCTGGAAAGCATGGTATGAAGTATAACCTGTTAGTGCTGGGGTGCTCTCGGGAGCCTTGAACCAGGTTTCTGTTACTGCACAGATATCGATATTCTCCATACTGAGGAGAGTCTCGAGTGCATGCATCTTGGCGTTGAGCAGCATTACCCTTATTTTTTTTTTCTTTGTGTTGTCTATGGAGGTGGGTTTGTCTTTTGAGCCTTGCCTAAAAAAAGGCACTATGGGGGAGGCAAGAGCCTTTGCCAGTATTCGAAAACCCAGGGGTGACAGGTGCAAGCCGTCCCTAGCAAAGCAACGTGGCTTGTCGAGCATGTCATCCCAGGCTGACAGACACTGGATCCCCTTTGAATGACACCAATACTTTAGCCAATTATTAAAATTGATCATTTTGTCTTTATACTGTGGCAGCATTCTTGGTGAGGGTAAGACGCTACTCAAGGTCAGGGTCATACTGGCCTGGGCTACATGATCAAAGAGCTCCTCTATGTCTTTTTTCATGTAGTCCAGGGAGGTACGTCTCAGGTCATTCACACCAGCATGGACAATGACGGAGTCATATTTGTACTTGCTTTGGAGTGACCTGAGTGCTTGTGTTATGTGGCGGATCCTGGCACCCGACAGTCAGCTTATAGTGACCTTCTCCTTGTTCAGCCTGGTGAGTGGGACGTCAGTGTGTCTGACAATGGAGTCACCTATTACAAATGTATTAGGTGAGTTGTTTAGCCTTAAGGGCTGTGACTGTGTGGCACACTGACTTTGTGAGCTATGTGGGTATTGTTTTGTGTTAGGGGTTGCTTGGATGTCTGCTTTGGAGGTCTCTGCTTCTTAGGCAGATTTTTATTTAGAGCCTCCGAGTATGTTTTTGTGTGTTTATGTGTTTGGTTTGCTGATGCGATAGGTCTATGTGAGACTGGATTTGTGGTGTGTGTGGTTACCTTCTCCTCCTGACAGGCTGTGCCAGTAGTGGGTTGAGAGAGCTTAGCCTCCAGTTTGGCTATATAGATGCATCTCTCACATATATTTGAGCTTGTTGGGAGGAGGAGAGGGTGGTCTGTATACATAAGGCAGTTGTAACATTGCCTCAAGATTCCCAGATTCACCAGCTGGACTGGAGAGTAAACCCGAAACTCACCTTTGGACATGCCTGAATAATATAGGGAACTACTTATTGACTGATTAGAAAGAACCAATAGGGAGCAAGTGCTTAAAAGGAGTATAAGAGGATGTAGTGCTTAAGTTTATTAGTGTTTACCTATGAGATTACTTGTACGAGCAAGTGCAGGGCTTTAGAATGAAAATAGAGCGCTTATTTTGAGATTTAGAGCAGTTCTAAAGGAAAAAGTGAAGAGCAGACTTTGTGGAGCCGGGAATACTTTAAACCTGTTTAAGCGGCGCTGCTCTGTGCGCAAGACCTTGCAAAAAGAGAGTTGCAGGGTTTTAAGAGAGAGATCAAGGAGTTTGGAATTGACCCAAAATGGCCAATAAAACTACAGCTTCTAGCCCAAGTAAGCACTGGCCTCCAAGAAACTTACAAACAGTTCAGAACAGCAAATCTGTAACTGAACTTTCTTAAATTTCAGAAAGTGGGAAAAAAGCAAGATTTTTTTTTTTTTTTTTTTTTTTAGTTTAAAGGTAGCAGAGATACACAAGTAGCAAAATAGTCAGAACAGTGCAATAAATGACCCCACACTTGAGTGCTAGGCCAGAGTCAGGTAAAATGCAATTTTAAGAAAAATTATTTAAAATTAAGTGCAACACAGGAAATGCAGTAAACAGGCTCTAGATGTGTTCTAAATACTGTTTCTAATACAGATATAAACTTTAGCAAGCCGGAAAACGCAGAAAAGTAGGCGGCAAAGCAGAAATTTTAAACAAAAAATCAGAAGAAAATACTTAAAATCTCAAAAGTGGCTCCTTTCTTCTCTCAGCATTTTCTCCCCTTGGTAGGTGCTTCAGCAACAACTATCAAGCCTGGAAAGACACCAAAACCACGAGGCAGCAGGGTTTTAAGAGAGAGAGATCAAGGAGTTTGGAATTGACCCAAAATGGCCAATAAAACTACAGCTTCTAGGCAGTAACCACTCCTACAGGTACAGGCAGGCTGCTAAGTGTTAACCACTGCCACTGGTGAACACAGAGACTTCCCTTTAGCCCAAGCAAGCACTGGCCTCCAAGATACTTGCAAACAGTTCAGAACAGCAAATCTGTAACTGAACTTTCTTAAATTTCAGAAAGTGGGAAAAAAGCAAGATATTTTTTTTTGTTTTAGTTTAAAGGTGCATTTAGTTTAAAGGTACCTTTCACATAGCATGATGTAAATGGGGGATGATCATCAACAATAGTACTTATGTCCAGCATAAGAGGCTCTTTAAAATAACATTTAAAAACATCACTTGTTCAAACATTTTTTTTTTAATTCAAGCCCTGATGCTTGGAGGGGCATGTCCCTTTTAGTGCATGGATAACATCTCTGTTTAGGGCTTAAGGGTTACCAACACCCCAAAGGCTGTCAGGTCTTTTCTATTGCTCACACAGTACAGAGATCTGGGGTTACCATTTGACATTTGGAAAGGTCCTCTGTTTAAGACATAAGAATCTTAATCCTAGAAAGCATCAGTGCAGTCCAACACAACAAAAATCTGGACCACCAGGGGCAGTTTGTTTTTAGCATGGGGCTGGTGTTCTTGCCTGTTCCTGGAGGCCCTTTCATGCTTTTTTTTTTTTTTTTGTAAGATCCCTGTATTTTTTGCATTTTTTTCCAAAGGTGGACCCCAAAATGTCATTTAGCATTGTGGTAGTAGAGAGTTTGAGCAGGTGTGCTTGAGCACCATTCAACAGTTAATGCGGAGGTCTTTCAATGCAATTCTGCAGGCCTTTCTGGTTTCAGAGCTTAATTAAATATGTAAGCCCCCAGTCATGCATCAGACCTGTGTGTGTCATATCTGAGGGTGTGATTTGTTGGCCAAGATATCTTATCAGTTTGGTACAGATGCCAGCATAATGTGACAGGAACACAATATGGACCACCAGTTTTTGTATTGATAATTACTGAACTATGAGTAATTGATGGCTGACAAATGTCTTGTTCAAGTGAGTGCATTTTAGTGTGCAAGTGTGGTATAAGTGATCTAACAATCAGAAGGTAGTGTATCTGTTGAAGTTGCATCTTTTCAAGCGGCAGTATTAGATATGCATAAATAGGGTCTATATTATATCCTCGAATGCTCAAAAAAGCGACCGCTGATTGATCGAACTTATTTTCGCGAAACTGCAAAATATCGAAGCAGCAGAAACTCTAATTTTTTCCTAGGGAAAGAATTTGGTTGTCCGTTTCTGTTGCTTCGGTATTTTCAGTGTTATGGTGGAAAGTTACCGGTCGGATTCAGGTAAGTGTGCGATTGTGTGGATGTGAGTGTTAGGGTGATTTAGGTGAGCTGGGGTTTGGGCTTGGGTTAGGTGTGTGTGCGATTGAGTGGACATGAGGGTTAGGGCAGATTTAAGTGAGTTAGGGTTAGGGAGTGGGTGAGGTGAGTGTGCGATAGTGACGGACCTTAGGGTTAGGGTTTGGGTTAAGGTAAGTGGATAGTTAGTGGTGTGTGCATAATTTAGTGTAGGGTTAGGTATCAGATTTTAGGTGTATGTGTGTGGATTTCTGTTTGTTTGGTGTGCTTGTGTTGTGTGTATGTGTTTTGGATCAGCGATTTTTTTTTCTCTGGGAAAAAAATCGCTGATCTGACAGTTCGAGATTGTAAGCTTTCGCTTAAATTAGGTCGATCAATCAGCGTTCACTTTTTTAAGCGTTCGATGATATAATATAGACCCCATATCTACAGGGGGAAAAGTCAGTGTCCTAATTAACCAATCCAAATACAACATTACTGGGAGTTTTTGGTTCTACTGGGATGTGAGTAAGCATTGACATCAGCATGTTTGCACCACAGTGCTGTAAGTGCATCATGTACAATATCTGTGTGTGCCACATTTGTTACAAAAGCCTTACAAAATTCCTTATGGGGTCCAGCATGGGGCATCATGCAGGAGCTTGTCCTGCATCCCTTCTGCAAGATAGTTGAGATGGCTTTCAGCAACTGAAGTTTACTAGCCCCCCCCCCCCTTTTAATTCTCCAACAATCATGATGCTGGCTAAACTTATGTAATCAGCAACATGTATGGGCATATGACCTCCACACCAGTGGTTCACTCATATTTTATATATATATATTTTTTTTAGATGTGACATCAGAGGTCCAGGAACTTAAGTAACATGCACTGGGTCACAGAGTGCACTGTTTGAAAAGATGAATTTAAAACAGATTCTAGAAGTATGTCTCACTCCTATTCTTTAGAGCTTTTTGTTTATGTAGTAGTACATACTGTTTGGTTTTTGGTTGACATCAGCAAGTAATTATGAAAACCTTTTGTAGTCATAATTAATCGGATGTCCTTTTTTCCCTTTTTATTGATAATGTGATACAAGAATGCATCTGATTCTTCCTAAAGACTGTATCTTAAAGTTCTGTACTAATATCTGTTTGATCATTTCTTCATTTTTAGGGAAGGCTAAAACAAAACAAGATCGTCAGTCCATCATTAATCCTGACTGGAACTTTGAGAAGATGGGCATTGGAGGTCTTGATAAGGAGTTCTCTGACATCTTTCGACGAGCTTTTGCATCACGTGTTTTCCCTCCAGATATTGTAGAACAGATGGGTAAGATTAAAGATTTTTAAGCTTAATCAGACCACATTCAAAATGTGCTCTAATGTCTTTATGCTATTAGAGAATACAGCTGCAATGTTAGAGTTACTGCAATAACTTCACTCAGGTGTTTTAACTTGCTTTGAAAAATAATCTTTTTCAGTTGGTTTTGGAAGAGGATAAACTTGTGGAGCTTCTGGTCAATGTATTATTAATTGATCTTGGTAAATAGCTTTATTGTGCTGTAAATGACAGGGGGCAGTAAATCAAGATGAATAGTTAGGTTTTTTGGGAAAAAAATATTCATTTATTTTTTAATGTAGCTGGGAGAGAACTGTTGCACAAAAATTAAATAGTGTGTATTTTATTTGTTTTGTGGGATAGAACATTGATCTCCATGGACCTTTTTCATACTCAGCCCGGGAGCAGTGTCTGGTTAAGTGACTTGCTCAGAGTCACACTGTTATGGAAATGCACATTATAGACATGATAATATACCACTATGGCCTAAACTCTGAAACAGCACACATAATTTACTGAAGGCAATCTATGAAGTGAGTAGAAAGGATTTCAAAATGATATCTGTCAGGAGACGAGAGAACTTTCATGGTGGGAAACCTTTCTGTTGAGATTTTTTTTCCCTAACCTAAGTGTTTTGCTTGCATTACTGGGCATGCCGAAGAATGTCCTAAACAGTAAAATACTTTTTCTGTTTGAGATTCAGCATCGTATGAAAACAAGAAGATATGTTCTGCGTTATTATGTCATTTTTTTAAACAGTAGAAATATGAGTATAAGTACCTAGAGGTTTAAAATTATTAGTAGACATTTATAGAAAACCAGAATTTAATGGCAGGTAGTATTAGACATATGTAGGGGCTTTTCTTAAACTCCTACAATCCCCCCATGAATGGGACAGAGTAAACATCTTACCTGAAAGGATGTAATTTAATAAGAAAAGTTTTAATAAGAAAAGTTTTGCATAACAAAGTAAACTTGGATTCTTTGTGCCATTAACATAGTCCTATTGATATACTTTTTGTTTTCTGCCTGTTCTCTACCTGAAATGGGACATTTACCCCTTTGCACTATAAGCCAGTACCTAACAGCAGTACAGAACACTGGGTGCTGAGGTAACTATATTTTCTTATATTTATTACTTACTTTACTTTTAAAGTAATAAAAGTACAGATTTTAAAATTAAAACAGAAGCACCTCACCCTTAAAAAGTGGGTGGTGTATATTTTTGGTAACACAATCAATGTGCTAACAGAATTAAACAAAACTTCAAAAGAAAGCATTAGCCTAAAATGAACCTGGAAGTCAGGTGTATGGTATACATTAAAATGCTACCTCAGTTCCCCTCCATCACTAACAACAGGCCATAGCTAGCTAATTGATGACTGTTACTGTGTGATACATCACGTAGATGCAACCAGTATCAGAGCTTACCTAGTAATCTCTCATTATACACAAGAGAGATTGTTGACAGGACAAAATGCTTCAGTATTCCTTTGTTTAAACAGGACACCAGATAAACACATGAGCAATCTTAACAACATACACTGCCAACAGCATCACCCCATGTGTGTATTTTAAGTAAGTGATTTGGAGGAGGAATACACAGTTTCCAGTAACAATTGGTAGATCCTTTTTTTATTAAGACAAGTGATTAGGTCATCAGAGGCATGAGTGGTGAATTATTGATAATACTAGAGCGTTGTCGCCTCACAATAAGACATTGTCCTGTTCGATTCTCAGTTAAAGCGTTTTCTGTGTGGAGATGTGCGTGAATGGGCATACCTTCGTTGAAGTTTGTACGTCAGGGCTGGCAACTCGGTATGTAAAAATCTACTGCCAATCATTAGCGGACTGGAGTTCCGCTGTGGCGACTCCTAACCGGGAAAAGCCGAAAGATACAACAACTAGAGAGAAGTAGGTAAAATAAAATAAATTGCATCTTGCTTTTGGTGGGAAATTAATATATTTGCTTTCTGTGAAGGAAACAAAGTTCTTGGATCATATTGTAACAAGTAAATGTTCTAGATTGTTGGGGGCTGAACATATGTTCTTCAGAGTCAGACATCAGATGTGTTCCTAGTTAGAAAGAGGGTCTATATTAGAAGACTGAAAGCTTAAAATTGCAAACACTCTAAAGAGAGAAAATGCTGGACCTCAAAGTACTTTTTTTTTGAGCTCACAGTACAATGAAGATCGGAATATTTGCTCTTTTCTCACTGTAATGTGATCTCGAAGTTGGAATATATATTTAGCGGGGCCCCCACAATAATGATTTTGAGGTCCGGCATTTTCGCTCTTTAGAACATTCGTGATTTTAAAAGTTCGGTCTTCTAATATAGACCCTTAGAAAGACTGTTACCAGGGATTTCAAGTTAAATATTAATCAAATAAAAATAATCATTATTTTGTGTGAGAAGCAAGGTGAAACATTACTGTGGCCATATTTTCATTCAGTTGTTCATACTTAGTTATAAGAAGTGTTTCTAGTCAGACTGTAGACATTTGCTTGAGATTGGTGTGTAGGGGTAGAAGAGGATCGAAGGCAGTTTTTATGTGAAAACATCTGATCCCTACAGTGATATAATCCCATTTTCTGGATCAATGTTGTGTTTGAGAGACAAGCAACCTGAAACAAGTTAATGTGACCATAGTTTCTTTCACTTGATCACAG